>NC_092119.1:2215483-2472983 GCF_045679555.1 Salvelinus alpinus
GCTCATGAATGTGTTACGTACCGCTCATGAATGTGTTACGTACCGCTCATGAATGTGTTACGTACCGCTCATGAATGTGTTACGTACCGCTCATGAATGTGTTACGTACCGCTCATGAATGTGTTACGTATTGGTTATTAATGTGTTACGTACCGCTCATGAATGTGTTACGTATTGGTTATTAATGTGTTACAACCCCCCTAACAGGTGTCCTTCAAATAATAGCAGTGTGTGCTAGGGGTGGGCAATATGGCCAAAATATCTTACGATATATTTAACATTTTCTACGCCATTTTATGTTTTAAAAAAGGCCACAATTCCTAACGGAAACCCTGGACGGGCACCATTTTCCTAACAGAAACCCTGGACGGGCACCATTTTCCTAACAGAAACCCTGGACGGGCCACCATTTTCCTAACAGAAACCCTGGACGGGCCACCATTTTCCTAACAGAAACCCTGGATGGGCACCATTTTCCTAACAGAAACCCTGGACGGGCCACCATTTTCCTAACAGAAACCCTGGACGGGCCACCATTTTACTAACAGAAACCCTGGACGGGCACCATTTTCCTAACAGAAACCCTGGACGGGCACCATTTTCCTAACAGAAACCCTGGACGGGCACCATTTTCCTAACAGAAACCCTGGACGGGCACCATTTTCCTAACAGAAACCCTGGACGGGCCACCATTTTCCTAACAGAAACAATGGACGGGCACCATTTTCCTAACAGAAACCCTGGACGGGCACCATTTTCCTAACAGAAACCCTGGACGGGCCACCATTTTCCTAACAGAAACCCTGGACGGGCACCATTTTACTAACAGAAACCCTGGACGGGCCACCATTTTCCTAACAGAAACCCTGGACGGGCACCATTTTCCTAACAGAAACCCTGGACGGGCACCATTTTACTAACAGAAACCCTGGACGGGCACCATTTTCCTAACAGCAACCCTGGACGGGCACCATTTTACTAACAGAAACCCTGGACGGGCACCATTTTACTAACAGAAACCCTGGACGGGCACCATTTTCCTAACAGAAACCCTGGACGGGCACCATTTTACTAACAGAAACCCTGGACGGGCACCATTTTCCTAACAGAAACCCTGGACGGGCACCATTTTCCTAACAGAAACCCTGGACGGGCCACCATTTTCCTAACTGAAACCCTGGACGGGCACCATTTTCCTAACAGAAACCCTGGACGGGCACCATTTTCCTAACAGAAACCCTGGACGGCACCATTTTCCTAACTGAAACCCTGGACGGGCCACCATTTTCCTAACAGAAACCCTGCACGGGCCACCATTTTCCTAACAGAAACCCTGGACGGGCCACCATTTTACTAACAGAAACCCTGGACGGGCCACCATTTTCCTAACTGAAACCCTGGACGGGCCACCATTTTCCTAACGGAAACCCTGGTGTGTGTCCATCCATCCTACCTCTGTCTGTACGGCTGTGGTGTCCATCTGTTTCTGTTTGAGAGCCAGCATGACCTGGTCTCTTTCCTGCTGGAAGGCCACAGCTTTCTCCTGCATGGACCTCAGCTCGTTCAGGAGCTGGTTCAGCTCCCCTGACCTCTGACTGTTGCCCTGGGAAACGTATAAAAAATAAGATCAATCAGCTGGTTCTGCGTCCCGCTCTTTTGACTGTTGCCATGGGACACCGCAATGGAACGGTCAGGTTATAAACACACACACACACACACACACACACACACACACACACACACACACACATATACACATATACATATAGTCACATATACCGGATAGGTGCAGTGAAATGTGTTGTTTTACAGGGTCAGGAAAGAATACATTATTGATCGGTTTGTGAAAAGATTTAACCAAGTGTTTGTCAATTTATTTAAACTATTTAATAGCCTATTTTACTTTGATTGAATTTCACCGTCCTTCACTAGATCTGTAATCTATTACGCATTATAAACTGGGTGGTTCGAGCCCTGAATGCTGAATGGCTGACAGCCGTCGTATACCACGGGTATGAAAAAAAACAACGTTTACTTTTACTGCTCTAATTACGTTGGTAACCAGTTTATAATAGCAATAAGGCACCTTTGGGGTTTGTGATATATGGTTAATATACCACGGCTATGGGCTGTGTCCAGGCACTCCGCAGTGTGTCGTGCTTAAGAACAGCCCTTAGCCGTGGTATATTGGCCATATACCACACCTCCTCTGGCTCCATTGGTTCAATAAAGGATTTGAGTTATAGCATTTTAAGTCCCAAATGATCACTCTCTCAAAAATGTGTAGTTAGTAGTTTACATTAACTGATTTTGTACAGTACAAGCATCCTAACCTGTTCTCTGTCCTTGAGCATCTTCTCCATGGCGGCAGCCTTCTCCGACATGGCGCTCCTCTCAAACTCCTTCTCCCTCATGAGGAGGGACACCTGCATGTTGGTCTCCTGCAGAGCTCTGAACTCTGACTCCTTCTCCCGGCTCCGCTGGGCCACAGCCTCATTCTCATCCTTCAATACAATTCAAAATAACTTTTAATTGTCCAGGTTTCAGCCAACGACGGAAATATATCATCTGCTCCGCTCTCAACCCCCTCCGGATAGCACACCTGACCCTCACACTTGACCCCTCACACTTGACTACTCACACTTGACCCCTCACACTTGACCCCTCACACTTGACCCCTCACAGTTGCAGTGCAGTGCCGCTGGATGGAGAGCATGTTGTGGGTTTAAGGGCCTTGCTCAAGAACCCACCGTCTTTAGGATGTGAACTTAGCAGCCCTCCAGATTTCAGATCAAGCCAGCCCAGGATTCACCTTCCGGCTAAAAGTTGTAACTCCTTAGCCCGCTGGGCTACCTACCTTCAGCTTCCTGGTATCCATCTCCAGGATAAGGGCTCGCTCCTTCAGGTTGGTCACGGCTTGTTTTAACACCTCGTTGTCGCTCTCACGGTTTCTCAGGCTCTCACTCACCTGGAGAAATAAACAGATGCACAGATTGAACGGCTGCTAGAACTTCCTGCTTTGCACCTATGTGGACACTCAAAATGGCTGCTAGAACGTCCTGCTTTGCACCTATGTGGACACTCAAAATGGCTGCTAGAACTCTCCTGCTTTGCACCTATGTGGACACTCAAAATGGCTGCTAGAACTTCCTGCTTTGCACCTATGTGGACACTCAAAATGGCTGCTAGAACTTCCTGCTTTGCACCTATGTGGACACTCAAAATGGCTGCTAGAACTTCCTGCTTTGCACCTATGTGGACACTCAAAATGGCTGCTAGAACTCTCCTGCTTTGCACCTATGTGGACACTCAAAATGGCTGCTAGAACTCTCCTGCTTTGCACCTATGTGGACACTCAAAATGGCTGCTAGAACTTCCTGCTTTGCACCTATGTGGACACTCAAAATGGCTGCTAGAACTTCCTGCTTTGCACCTATGTGGACACTCAAAATGGCTGCTAGAACTTCCTGCTTTGCACCTATGTGGACACTCAAAATGGCTGCTAGAACTCTCCTGCTTTGCACCTATGTGGACACTCAAAATGGCTGCTAGAACTCTCCTGCTTTGCACCTATGTGGACACTCAAAATGGCTGCTAGAACTTCCTGCTTTGCACCTATGTGGACACTCAAAATGGCTGCTAGAACTTCCTGCTTTGCACCTATGTGGACACTCAAAATGGCTGCTAGAACTCTCCTGCTTTGCACCTATGTGGACACTCAAAATGGCTGCTAGAACTTCCTGCTTTGCACCTATGTGGACACTCAAAATGGCTGCTAGAACTTCCTGCTTTGCACCTATGTGGACACTCAAAATGGCTGCTAAAACTTTCTGCTTTGCACCTATGTGGACACTCAAAATGGCTGCTAGAACTCTACAGCTTTGCACCTATGTGGACACTCAAAATGGCTGCCAGTCCACCCATTATGATATAATTCACCTGAATTGACCGTTGTACTCATTCTAATGAAGGGGTCATTACTCACTTGCAATTGAATCTAGATTTTATTTAAAGTGACATGTCTTAATAGCGCATACGCTGGACCTTCCTCATATCTCTCACACACACACACACACACACACACACACACACACACACACACACACACACACACACACACACACACACACACACACACACACACACACACACACACACACACACACACACACACACACACACACACACACACACACACACACACACACCTGGGTGAGTTGATCTCCTTTAGTCTTGATGAGCAGGTCTTTCTCCCTGACAGAGCGCTGCAGGGCGTCCAGTCTCTCTCTGACCTGTCTGGCCTCGTCGGCCTGGCCGCGCTGCTCGCTGTCTGACACCTGGGCTGAGTTAGACAAGCGGTGGTTGTTCTCCTGCAATGTCCTGATCATAGTCTCCCTCTCAGACAGGAGGGCTCTCAGAGACTCCAGCTCCTGTCTCAGTCCTTCCTGGTTCCCCGGTGTTGCAGGTGCTGCCACCTGGTGTCTGGGAGGTTCCACTGCAGCAGGAGGCTGGGCAGAAGACGTCAGAGCAGCAGATAATGGGGTGACTTGGGGACTCTGTGCCACACTGTCCAGTTTCCCCAGCAGTACATCTTTGGTACTGCTCAGCTGGCTGATGGTCTGTTGGACGTGGGCTAGTTCGTGACTGAGACTGCCGAGCTTCCTCTCCTTCTGCTCATAGCTGTGGATCAGACGGCTGTAATCCACGGAGAGATTTGAGGTGCAGTCGTTGTCAGCATCCACCTATAGGATCAGAGCCAAAACAGTTCATGTCAACCTTTATCCTATCGTGATCATGTACCTATAAAACATTATGATTTACGATGCCAACACCCCCAATTGAGAACCCTCAAAAAAACAAAACAGAAAACTCAGCTAAAAACATGACAAAAGAGAATGTCTATAGGGTCTACGGTGATGTCTATAGGGTCTACGGTGATGTCTATAGGGTCTACAGTGATGTCTATAGGGTCTACGGTGATGTCTATAGGGTCTACGGTGATGTCTATAGGGTCTACGGTGATGTCTATAGGGTCTACGGTGATGTCTATAGGGTCTACGGTGATGTCTATAGTGTCAATGGTGATGTCTACGGTGATGTCTACAGTGATGTCTATAGTGTCTATAGGGTCTATAGGGTCTACGGTGATGTCTATAGGGTCTACGGTGATGTCTATAGGGTCTACGGTGATGTCTATAGTGTCAATGGTGATGTCTACGGTGATGTCTACAGTGATGTCTATAGTGGTTGTCTATAGTGATGTATATAGTGATGTCTATAGGGTCTATAGTGATGTCTATAGTGATGTCTATAGGGTCTATAGTGATGTCTATAGTGATGTCTATAGGGTCTATAGTGATGTCTATAGTGATGTCTATAGTGGTTGTCTATAGTGATGTCTATAGTGTCTATAGGGTATATAGTGATGTCTATAGGGTCTATAGTGATGTCTATAGTGATGTCTATAGTGTCTATAGTGATGTCTATAGGGTCTATAGTGATGTCTATAGTGATGTCTATAGTGGTTGTCTATAGTGATGTCTATAGTGATGTCTATAGTGATGTCTATAGTGATGTCTATAGGGTCTATAGTGATGTCTATAGGGTCTATAGTGATGTCTATAGGGTCTACGGTGATGTCTACTCTAATCATTGTGTGTATTTGTTGTTTGCTTGATGATATTTTAATATATGCACAAGAGCTGCAACCTAAATGTCCTCACGAGGATAATAGTCATCATTATCATAATCTCTGGTGGACAGACACACATTACACAACTGTCATCGTAGCATCTGTCAACAGACGTTGGGATGGGACGACTAATGAGGACCTTTGTTCAGGTACGCTGTTATTTCAATAATGATTATTTGGATAAAATCAGGATTTCACAAGTTCTCACATCTTTCTAATTTGGGAAGGTGATGGGACATTGGGCCATCTGCAGAGTTTCCGCTTAGGGTGACTTCGCCAATCGTTTGGGGTGACTTCGTCAATCGTTTGGGGTGACTTCGTCAATCGTTTGGGGTGACTTCGTCAATCGTTTGGGGTGACTTCGTCAATCGTTTAGGGTGACTTCGTCAATCGTTTAGGGTGACTTCGCCAATCGTTTGGGGTGACTTCGCCAATCGTTTAGGGTGACTCGTCAATCGTTTAGGGTGACTTCGTCAATCGTTTAGGGTGACTTCGCCAATCGTTTAGGGTGACTTCGCCAATCGTTTAGGGTGACTTCGCCAATCGTTTGGGGTGACTTCGTCAATTGTTTAGGGTGACTTCGTCAATCGTTTAGGGTGACTTTGCCAATCGTTTGGGGTGACTTCGCCAATCGTTTAGGGTGACTCGTCAATCGTTTAGGGTGACTCGTCAATCGTTTAGGGTGACTTCGTCAATCGTTTAGGGTGACTTCGCCAATCGTTTAGGGTGACTTCGCCAATCGTTTAGGGTGACTTCACCCATCATTTAGGGTGACTTCGCCAATCGTTTAGGGTGACTTCGCCAATCGTTTAGGGTGACTTCGCCAATTGCCTTAGTACTTTATCTTAACATTATTACTGCTGGGCAGGCTCATTATCATTACATATTATACATGATTAATTATTGTAATATATTATCATGGTTACCTGTCCCTGTAGCTTGTGGAGCTCCTCTACCAGCTGGCCAGACTCATTATATTACATATTTATTATAATATATTATCATGGTTACCTGTCCCTGTAGCTTGTGGAGCTCCTCTACCAGCTGGCCAGACTCATTATATTACATATTTATTATAATATATTATCATGGTTACCTGTCCCTGTAGCTTGTGGAGTTCCTCTACCAGCTGGCCAGACTCATTATATTACATATTTATTGTAATATATTATCATGGTTACCTGTCCCTGTAGCTTGTGGAGCTCCTCTACCAGCTGGCCAGATTCATTATATTACATATTTATTATAATATATTATCATGGTTACCTGTCCCTGTAGCTTGTGGAGCTCCTCTACCAGCTGGCCAGACTCATTATATTACATATTTATTATAATATATTATCATGGTTACCTGTCCCTGTAGCTTGTGGAGTTCCTCTACCAGCTGGCCAGACTCATTATATTACATATTTATTATAATATATTATCATGGTTACCTGTCCCTGTAGCTTGTGGAGCTCCTCTACCAGCTGGGCAGATTCATGCTGCATGTTCTTTACCGTGGTGATCACCTGCATCTTCCATTCCTCCATCTTCTTCACCTGAACCATTACAATACATACATTAGACACTCCGGGCTCCCGAGTGGCGCAGCGGTCTCAGTGCAAGAGGCGTCACTACAGTCCCTGGTTCGCATCCAGGCTGTATCACATACGGCCGTGATTGAGAGTTCCATAGGGCGGTGCACAATTGGCCCAGCGTCGTCCGGGTTTGACCGTCATTGTAAATTAGAATTTGTTCTTAACTGACTTGCCTAGTGAAATAAAGGTTAAATAAAAAATAAATAATAATGAAAAAGACACAGCTACATTAGCCTCAGCTACACTAGCCTCAGCTACATTAGGCTCCTTCAATATATACATTAGGCACAGCTACCCTAGCCTCAGCTACATTAGGCTCCTTCAATATATACATTAGGCACAGCTACACTAGCCTCAGCTACATTAGGCTCCTTCAATATATACATTAGGCACAGCTACATTAGGCACAGCTACATTAGACACAGCTACACTAGGCACAGCTACACTAGGCACAGCTACATTAGGCACAGCTATACTAGGCACAGCTACACTAGGCACCTTCAATATATACATTAGCCTCAGCTACATTAGCCACAGCTACATTAGGCACAGCTACAATAGGCACAGCTACACTAGGCACAGCTACACTAGGCACAGCTACACTAGGCACCTTCAATATATACATTTGTCACAGCTACATTTGGCACCTTCAATATATACATTAGCCTCAGCTACATTAGGCACAGCTACATTAGGCACAGCTACATTAGGCACCTTCAATATATACATTTGTCACAGCTACATTAGCCTCAGCTACATTAGCCACAGCTACATTAGGCACAGCTACAATAGGCACAGCTACAATAGGCACCTTCAATATATACATTTGTCACAGCTACATTTGGCACCTTCAATATATACATTAGCCTCAGCTACATTAGCCTCAGCTACACTAGGCACAGCTACACTAGGCACAGCTACACTAGGCACAGCTACACTAGGCACAGCTACACTAGGCACAGCTACACTAGCCTCAGCTACACTAGCCTCAGCTACACTAGCCTCAGCTACACTAGCCTCAGCAACACTAGCCTCAGCTACACTAGCCTCAGCTACACTAGCCTCAGCTACACTAGCCTCAGCTACATTAGCCTCAGCTACATTAGCCTCAGCTACATTAGCCTCAGCTACATTAGCCTCAGCTACATTAGCCTCAGCTACATTAGCCTCAGCTACATTAGCCTCAGCTACATTAGCCTCAGCTACATTAGCCTCAGCTACAATAGGCACACCTTTATACATGGCATTGCGCTATTGCACTTTAAAAACAGTGATTCCTCATCTGTGATGTGGATGAATGTTTTTATGTCCTGTGAGAAGGTTTTATGACACAAGGCATAGGTCTGTAAAAACAGACAAAACCGCTAATATTTGATCTTGCCTGCTGTTTCAGTGTGTCCCTCTCCTGCAGCAGCTCTTCAAACTGGTTGGAGCTGACGCCTCCAGAGTCTCCTGCCTGCAGCACCGACACCAGGGTCTGGCACTTCTGGGTCAGCGCGTCGATCTCAATGTCCTTCTCTCTGATTATAACAACAACAACAATAATAATAAATTGTATTTGTAATAGAATTAAATAGCACATAGAAACATGACAGTACCAAGTAGGGCATAGTACACTAGAGGGGGCAAGATGGCACCAAAACACAACTATATATATTACAAATACATATATATATATACATACACTTCCATTCAAAAGTTTGGGGTCACTTAGAAATGTACTTGTGATTGAAAGAAAAGCACATTTTTTTGTCCATTTAAAATAACATCAAATTGATCAGAAATACAAGTGTAGACATTGTTAATGTTGTAAATGACTATTGTAGCTGGAAACGGCAGAGTTTTTATGGAATATCTACATAGGCCCATTATCAGCAACCAGCTAATTGATCATTAGAAAACCCTTTTGCAATTATGTTAGCACAGCTGAAAACTGTTGTACTGATTAAAGAAGGAATACAACTGGCCTTCTTTAGACTAGTTGAGTATCTGGAGCATCAGCATTTGTGGGTTCGATTACAGGCTCAAAATGTCCAGAAACAAATAACTTTCTTCCGAAACTAGTCAGTCTATTCTTGTTCTGAGAAATGAAGGCTATTCCATGCGAGAAATTGCCAAGAAACTGAAGATCTCGTACAACGCTGTGTACTACTCCCTTCACAGAACAGCGCAAACTGGCTCCAACCAGAATAGAAAGAGGAGTGGGAGGCCCCGGTGCACAACTGAGCAAGAGGACAAGTACATAAGAGTGTCTAGTTTGAGAAACAGACGCCTCACAAGTCCTCAACTGGCAGCTTCATTAAATAGTACCCGCAAAACACCAGTCTCAATGTCAACAGTGAAGAGACGACTCCGGGATGCTGCCCTTCTAGGCAGAGTTCCTCTGTCCAGTGTCTATGTTCTTTTGCCCATCTTAATCTTTCCTTTTTATTGGCCAGTCTGAGATATGGCTTTTTTTTTTTTATGGACCCCAAACTGTTGAACAGTAGTGTACATCATTTAGCAGACACTTTAATTCAAATGGACTTGCAGTCATGCACTCATTCCCAGGAATGAAATCCACTATCCTGGAGTTGCAAACGCCTTGTCCTACCAACTGAGTTACTGTAATGTTTTTGCACCAAATGTACAAACACAACTACACCTGATGATCCGAGACAAGTTCTGGATGGTCTCTCTGAACATCTCCTGACTCCCTGAGGGATCAGACATGGTGGACAGCCTCTGGTTCTCCTGCTGCACCTTGAGGAGCACAGCCTCCTTCCCTGCTACGATGTCCATGATGCGATGGTAGTCTGACCTCAGCTGACTGTTCTCCCTCGTCTTCTCATTCAGCACCGCCAGCACCTGAAGTAACAATAATACATGTTACTTTAAGAAACCCAAATTCACTTGACAAAGTCACCAATAATCAAGTAAAAACAAGTTTAAAAAAAATCGTCAATTTGTTTATTATATCCTCTTATTGATCTGTTTTTACAACATCTGTCCTACATGTAGACTACTACTACTACAACTACATGTAGACTACTACTACTACTACAACTACATCTACATGTAGACTACTACTACTACAACTATATACTATATGTAGACTACTACATCTATATACTATATGTAGACTACTACTACATCTATATACTATATGTAGACTACTACTACATCTATATACTATATGTAGACTACTACTACATCTATATACTATATGTAGACTACTACTACTACTACATCTATATACTATATGTAGACTACTACTACATCTACAGTGGGGAGAACAAGTATTTGATACACTGCCGATTTTGCAGGTTTTCCTACTTACAAAGCATGTAGAGGTCTGTAATTTTTATCATAGGTACACTTCAACTATGAGAGACGGAATCTAAAACAAAAATCCAGAAAATCACATTGTATGATTTTTAAGTAATTAATTTGCATTTTATTGCATGACATAAGTATTTGATACATCAGAAAAGCAGAACTTAATATTTGGTACAGAAACCTTTGTTTGCAATTACAGAGATCATACGTTTCCTGTAGTTCTTGACTAGGTTTGCACACACTGCAGCAGGGATTTTGGCCCACTCCTCCCTACAGATCTTCTCCAGATCCTTCAGGTTTCGGGGCTGTCGCTGGGCAATACGGACTTTCAGCTCCCTCCAAAGATTTTCTATTGGGTTCAGGTCTGGAGACTGGCTAGGCCACTCCAGGACCTTGAGATGCTTCTTACGGAGCCACTCCTTAGTTGCCATGGCTGTGTGCTTCGTGTCGTTGTCATGCTGGAAGACCCAGCCACGACCCATCTTCAATGCTCTTACTGAGGGAAGGAGGTTGTTGGCCAAGATCTCGCGATACATGGCCCCATCCATCCTCCCCTCAATACGGTGCAGTCGTCCTGTCCCCTTTGCAGAAAAGCATCCCCAAAGAATGATGTTTCCACCTCCATGCTTCACGGTTGGGATGGTGTTCTTGGGGTTGTACTCATACTTCTTCTTCCTCCAAACACGGCGAGTGGAGTTAGACCAAAAAGCTCTATTTTTGTCTCATCAGACCACATGACCTTCTCCCATTCCTCCTCTGGATCATCCAGATGGTCATTGGCAAACTTCAGACAGGCCTGGACATGCACTGGCTTAAGCAGGGGGACCTTGCGTGCGCTGCAGGATTTTAATCCATGACGGCGTAGTGTGTTACTAATGGTTTTCTTTGAGACTGTGGTCCCAGCTCTCTTCAGGTCATTGACCAGGTCCTGCCGTGTAGTTCTGGGCTGATCCCTCACCTTCCTCATGATCATTGATGCCCCACGAGATGAAATCTTGCATGGAGCCCCAGACCGAGGGTGATTGACCGTCATCTTGAACTTCTTCCATTTTCTAATAATTGCGCCAACAGTTGTTTCCTTCTCACCAAGCTGCTTGCCTATTGTCCTGTAGCCCATCCCAGCCTTGTGCAGGTCTACAATTTTATCCCTGATGTCCTTACACAGCTCTCTGGTCTTGGCCATTGTGGAGAGGTTGGAATCTGTTTGATTGTGTGTGGACAGGTGTCTTTTATACAGGTAACGAGTTCAAACAGGTGCAGTTAATACAGGTAATGAGTGGAGAACAGGAGGGCTTCTTAAAGAAAAACTAACAGGTCTGTGAGAGCCGGAATTCTTACTGGTTGGTAGGTGATCAAATACTTATGTCATGCAATAAAATGCAAATTAATTATTTAAAAATCATACAATGTGATTTTCTGGATTTTTGTTTCAGATTCCGTCTCTCACAGTTGAAGTGTACCTATGATAAAAATTACAGACCTCTACATGCTTTGTAAGTAGGAAAACCTGCAAAATCGGCAGTGTATCAAATACTTGTTCTCCCCACTGTATATACTATATGTAGACTACTACTACTACAACTATATACTATATGTAGACTACTACTACTACAACTATATACTATATGTAGACTACTACTACTACAACTATATACTATATGTAGACTACTACTACATCTATATACTATATGTAGACTACTACTACTACAACTATATACTATATGTAGACTACTACTACTACAACTATATACTATATGTAGACTACTACTACATCTATATACTATATGTAGACTACTACTACATCTATATACTATATGTAGACTACTACTACTACTACATGTATATACTATATGTAGACTACTACTATTACTACATCTATATACTATATGTAGACTACTACATCTATATGTAGACTACTACTACATCTATATACTATATGTAGACTACTATTACTACATCTATATACTATATGTAGACTACCACTACTACTACATACTATATGTAGACTACTACTACATCTATATACTATATGTAGACTACTACTACTACATCTATATGTAGACTACTACATCTATATACTATATGTAGACTACTATTACTACATCTATATAGTATATGTAGACTACTACATACTACATACTATATGTAGACTACTACTACTACATCTATATACTATATGTAGACTACTATTACTACATCTATATAGTATATGTAGACTACTACTACATCTATATACTATATGTAGACTACCACTACTACTACATCTATATACTATATGTAGACTACTACATCTATATACTATATGTAGACTACTATTACTACATCTATATACTATATGTAGACTACCACTACTACTACTACATCTATATACTATATGTAGACTACTACTACATCTATATACTATACGTAGACTACTACTACTATATACTATATGTAGACTACTACTACTACATACTATATGTAGACTACTACTATACATACTATATGTAGACTACTACTACTACATACTATATGTAGACTACTACTACTACTACATCTATATACTATATGTAGACTACCACTACTACTACATCTATATACTATATGTAGACTACTACATCTATATACTATATGTAGACTACTACTACATCTATATACTATATGTAGACTACTACTACTACATACTATATGTAGACTACTACTACTACATACTATATGTAGACTACTACATTTATATACTATATGTAGACTACTACATCTATATACTATATGTAGACTACTACATCTATATACTATATGTAGACTACTACAACTATATACTATATGTAGACTACTACATCTATATACTATATGTAGACTACCACTACTACTACATCTATATACTATATGTAGACTACTACATCTATATACTATATGTAGACTACTACTACATCTATATACTATATGTAGACTACTACTACATCTATATACTATATGTAGACTACTACTACATCTATATACTATATGTAGACTACTACTACATCTATATACTATATGTAGACTACTACTACTACTACATCTATATACTATATGTAGACTACTATTACTACATCTATATACTATATGTAGACTACTATTACTACATCTATATACTATATGTAGACTACTACTACATCTATATACTATATGTAGACTACTACTACTACATACTATATGTAGACTACTACTACTACATACTATATGTAGACTACATCTATATACTATATGTAGACTACTACTACTACATCTATATACTATATGTAGACTACTACTACTACATCTATATGTAGACTACTACTACATCTATATGTAGACTACTACTACATCTATATGTAGACTACTACTACTACTACATCTATATGTAGACTACTACTACATCTATATGTAGACTACTACATCTATATACTATATGTAGACTACTACATCTATATACTATATGTAGACTACTACATGTAGACTACCACTACTACTACTACATCTATATACTATATGTAGACTACTACTACATCTATATACTATATGTAGACTACTACATACTATATGTAGACTACTACTACTACATACTATATGTAGACTACTACTACTACATACTATATGTAGACTACTACTACTACTACATCTATATACTATATGTAGACTACCACTACTACTACATCTATATACTATATGTAGACTACTACATCTATATACTATATGTAGACTACTACTACATCTATATACTATATGTAGACTACTACTACATCTATATACTATATGTAGACTACCACTACTACTACATCTATATACTATATGTAGACTACTACATCTATATACTATATGTAGACTACTACTACATCTATATACTATATGTAGACTACTACTACTACATACTATATGTAGACTACTACTACTACATACTATATGTAGACTACATCTATATACTATATGTAGACTACTACTACTACATCTATATACTATATGTAGACTACTACTACTACATCTATATGTAGACTACTACTACATCTATATACTATATGTAGACTACTACTACATCTATATACTATATGTAGACTACTACTACATCTATATACTATATGTAGACTACCACTACTACTACATCTATATACTATATGTAGACTACCACTACTACTACATCTATATACTATATGTAGACTACTACTACTACTACATCTATATACTATATGTAGACTACTACTACATCTATATACTATATGTAGACTACTACATCTATATACTATATGTAGACTACTACTACATCTATATACTATATGTAGACTACTACTACTACATACTATATGTAGACTACTACTACTACATACTATATGTAGACTACATCTATATACTATATGTAGACTACTACTACTACATCTATATACTATATGTAGACTACTACTACTACATACTATATGTAGACTACTACTACTACATACTATATGTAGACTACTACTACTACATACTATATGTAGACTACTACTACTACTACATCTATATACTATATGTAGACTACCACTACTACTACATCTATATACTATATGTAGACTACTACATCTATATACTATATGTAGACTACTACTACATCTATATACTATATGTAGACTACTACTACATCTATATACTATATGTAGACTACCACTACTACTACATCTATATACTATATGTAGACTACTACATCTATATACTATATGTAGACTACTACTACATCTATATACTATATGTAGACTACTACTACTACATACTATATGTAGACTACTACTACTACATACTATATGTAGACTACATCTATATACTATATGTAGACTACTACTACTACATCTATATACTATATGTAGACTACTACTACTACATCTATATGTAGACTACTACTACATCTATATGTAGACTACTACTACATCTATATGTAGACTACTACTACTACTACATCTATATGTAGACTACTACTACATCTATATGTAGACTACTACATCTATATACTATATGTAGACTACTACATCTATATACTATATGTAGACTACTACATGTAGACTACCACTACTACTACTACATCTATATACTATATGTAGACTACTACTACATCTATATACTATATGTAGACTACTACATACTATATGTAGACTACTACTACTACATACTATATGTAGACTACTACTACTACATACTATATGTAGACTACTACTACTACTACATCTATATACTATATGTAGACTACCACTACTACTACATCTATATACTATATGTAGACTACTACATCTATATACTATATGTAGACTACTACTACATCTATATACTATATGTAGACTACTACTACATCTATATACTATATGTAGACTACTACTACTACATCTATATACTATATGTAGACTACCACTACTACTACATCTATATACTATATGTAGACTACTACTACATCTATATACTATATGTAGACTACTACTACATCTATATACTATATGTAGACTACTACATCTATATACTATATGTAGACTACTACTACATCTATATACTATATGTAGACTACTACTACATCTATATACTATATGTAGACTACCACTACTACTACATCTATATACTATATGTAGACTACTACTACTACATCTATATACTATATGTAGACTACCACTACTACTACATCTATATACTATATGTAGACTACTACTACTACATCTATATACTATATGTAGACTACTACTACTACATCTATATGTAGACTACTACTACATCTATATGTAGACTACTACATCTATATACTATATGTAGACTACTACATCTATATACTATATGTAGACTACTACTACATGTATACTATATGTAGACTACTACTACATATATACTATATGTAGACTACTACATCTATATACTATATGTAGACTACTACTACATCTATATACTATATGTAGACTACTACTACTACATACTATATGTAGACTACTACTACTACATACTATATGTAGACTACTACATTTATATACTATATGTAGACTACTACATCTATATACTATATGTAGACTACTACATCTATATACTATATGTAGACTACTACAACTATATACTATATGTAGACTACTACATCTATATACTATATGTAGACTACCACTACTACTACATCTACAGTGGGGAGAACAAGTATTTGATACACTGACAATTTTGCAGGTTTTCCTACTTACAAAGCATGTAGAGGTCTGTAATTTTTTATCATAGGTACACTTCAACTGTGAGAGAAGGAATCTAAAACAAAAATCCAGAAAATCACATTGTATGATTTTTAATTAATTAATTTGCATTTTATTGCATGACATAAGTATTTGATACATCAGAAAAGCAGAACTGAATATTTGGTACAGAAACCTTAGTTTGCAATTACAGAGATCATACGTTTCCTGTAGTTCTTGACCAGGTTTGCACACACTGCAGCAGGGATTTTGGCCCACTCCTCCATACAGACCTTCTCCAGATCCTTCAGGTTTCGGGGCTGTCGCTGGGCAATACGGACTTTCGGCTCCCTCCAAAGATTTTCTATTGGGTTCAGGTCTGGAGACTGGCTAGGCCACTCCAGGACCTTGAGATGCTTCTTACGGAGCCACTCCTTAGTTGCCCTGGCTGTGTGTTTCGGGTCGTTGTCATGCTGGAAGACCCAGCCACGACCCATCTTCAATGCTCTTACTGAGGGAAGGAGGTTGTTGGTCAAGATCTCGCGATACATGGCCCCATCCATCCTCCCTTCAATACGGTGCAGTCGTCCTGTCCCCTTTGCAGAAAAGCATCCCCAAAGAATGATGTTTCCACCTCCATGCTTCACGGTTGGGATGGTGTTCTTGGGGTTGTACTCATCCTTCTATTCCTCCAAACACGGCGAGTGGAGTTTAGAGCAAAAAGCTCTATTTTTGTCTCATCAGACCACATGACCTTCTCCCATTCCTCCTCTGGATCATCCAGATGGTCATTGGCAAACTTCAGACGGGCCTGGACATGCGCTGGCTTGAGCAGGGGGACCTTGCGTGCGCTGCAGGATTTTAATCCATGACGGCGTAGTGTGTTACTAATGGTTTTCTTTGAGACTGTGGTCCCAGCTCTCTTCAGGTCATTGACCAGGTCCTGCCGTGTAGTTCTGGGCTGATCCCTCACATTCCTCATGATCATTGATGCCCCACGAGGTGAGATCTTGCATGGAGCCCCAGACCGAGGGTGATTGACCGTCATCTTGAACTTCTTCCATTTTCTAATAATTGTGCCAACAGTTGTTGCCTTCTCACCAAGCTGCTTGGCTATTGTCCTGTAGCCCATCCCAGCCTTGTACAGGTCTACAATTTATCCCTGATGTCCTTACACAGCTCTCTGGTCTTGGCCATTGTGGAGAGGTTGGAGTCTGTTTGATTGAGTGTGTGGACAGGTGTCTTTTATACAGGTAACGAGTTCAAACAGGTGCAGTTAATACAGGTAATGAGTGGAGAACAGGAGGGCTTCTTAAAGAAAAACTAACAGGTCTGTGAGAGCCGGAATTCTTACTGGTTGATAGGTGATCAAATACTTATGTCATGCAATAAAATGCAAATTAATTACTTAAAAATCATACAATGTGATTTTCTGGATTTTTGTTTTAGATTCCGTCTCTCACAGTTGAAGTGTACCTATGATAAAAATTACAGACCTCTACATGCTTTGTAAGTAGGAAAACCTGCAAAATCGGCAGTGTATCAAATACTTGTTCTCCCCACTGTATATACTATATGTAGACTACTACATCTATATACTATATGTAGACTACTACTACATCTATATACTATATGTAGACTACTACTACATCTATATACTATATGTAGACTACTACTACATCTATATACTATATGTAGACTACTACTACATCTATATACTATATGTAGACTACTACTACATCTATATACTATATGTAGACTACTACTACATCTATATACTATATGTAGACTACTACTACATCTATATACTATATGTAGACTACTACTACATCTATATACTATATGTAGACTACCACATCTATATACTATATGTAGACTACTACATCTATACTACTACTACATCTATATACTATATGTAGACTACTATTACTACATCTATATACTATATGTAGACTACCACTACTACTACATACTATATGTAGACTACTACTACATCTATATACTATATGTAGACTACTACTACTACATCTATATGTAGACTACTACATCTATATACTATATGTAGACTACTATTACTACATCTATATAGTATATGTAGACTACTACTACTACATCTATATGTAGACTACTACTACATCTATATACTATATGTAGACTACTATTACTACATCTATATACTATATGTAGACTACTACTACATCTATATACTATATGTAGACTACCACTACTACTACATCTATATACTATATGTAGACTACTACATCTATATACTATATGTAGACTACTACTACTACATCTATATACTATATGTAGACTACTACTACATCTATATACTATATGTAGACTACTACTACATCTATATACTATATGTAGACTACTACTACTACATACTATATGTAGACTACTACTACTACATACTATATGTAGACTACATCTATATACTATATGTAGACTACTACTACTACATCTATATACTATATGTAGACTACTACTACTACATCTATATGTAGACTACTACTACATCTATATACTATATGTAGACTACTACTACATCTATATACTATATGTAGACTACTACTACATCTATATACTATATGTAGACTACCACTACTACTACATCTATATACTATATGTAGACTACTACTACTACTACATCTATATACTATATGTAGACTACTACTACATCTATATACTATATGTAGACTACTACATCTATATACTATATGTAGACTACTACTACATCTATATACTATATGTAGACTACTACTACTACATACTATATGTAGACTACTACTACTACATACTATATGTAGACTACATCTATATACTATATGTAGACTACTACTACTACATCTATATACTATATGTAGACTACTACTACTACATACTATATGTAGACTACTACTACTACATACTATATGTAGACTACTACTACTACATACTATATGTAGACTACTACTACATCTATATACTATATGTAGACTACCACTACTACTACATCTATATACTATATGTAGACTACTACATCTATATACTATATGTAGACTACTACTACATCTATATACTATATGTAGACTACTACTACATCTATATACTATATGTAGACTACCACTACTACTACATCTATATACTATATGTAGACTACTACATCTATATACTATATGTAGACTACTACTACATCTATATACTATATGTAGACTACTACTACTACATACTATATGTAGACTACTACTACTACATACTATATGTAGACTACATCTATATACTATATGTAGACTACTACTACTACATCTATATACTATATGTAGACTACTACTACTACATCTATATGTAGACTACTACTACATCTATATGTAGACTACTACTACATCTATATGTAGACTACTACTACTACTACATCTATATGTAGACTACTACTACATCTATATGTAGACTACTACATCTATATACTATATGTAGACTACTACATCTATATACTATATGTAGACTACTACATGTAGACTACCACTACTACTACTACATCTATATACTATATGTAGACTACTACTACATCTATATACTATATGTAGACTACTACATACTATATGTAGACTACTACTACTACATACTATATGTAGACTACTACTACTACATACTATATGTAGACTACTACTACTACTACATCTATATACTATATGTAGACTACCACTACTACTACATCTATATACTATATGTAGACTACTACATCTATATACTATATGTAGACTACTACTACATCTATATACTATATGTAGACTACTACTACATCTATATACTATATGTAGACTACTACTACTACATCTATATACTATATGTAGACTACCACTACTACTACATCTATATACTATATGTAGACTACTACTACATCTATATACTATATGTAGACTACTACTACATCTATATACTATATGTAGACTACTACTACATCTATATACTATATGTAGACTACCACTACTACTACATCTATATACTATATGTAGACTACTACTACTACATCTATATACTATATGTAGACTACTACTACTACTACATCTATATACTATATGTAGACTACTACTACTACATCTATATACTATATGTAGACTACTACTACTACATCTATATGTAGACTACTACTACATCTATATGTAGACTACTACATCTATATACTATATGTAGACTACTACATCTATATACTATATGTAGACTACTACTACATCTATATACTATATGTAGACTACTACTACATCTATATACTATATGTAGACTACCACTACTACTACATCTATATACTATATGTAGACTACTACTACTACATCTATATACTATATGTAGACTACCACTACTACTACATCTATATACTATATGTAGACTACTACTACTACATCTATATACTATATGTAGACTACTACTACTACATCTATATGTAGACTACTACATCTATATACTATATGTAGACTACTACATCTATATACTATATGTAGACTACTACTACATGTATACTATATGTAGACTACTTCTACATATATACACCACCGTTCAAAGGTTTGGGGTCACTTAGAAATGTCCTTGTTTTTGAAAGAAAAGCAAATTTTTGGTCCATTCAAATAACATCAAATTGATCAGAAATACAGTGTAGACATTGTTAATGTTGTAAATGACTATTGTAGCTGGAAACGGCAGATTTTCAGCTGTGCTAACATAACTGCAAAAGGGTTTTCTAATGATCAATTAGCCTTTTAAAATGATAAACTTGGATTAGCTAACACAACGTGCCATTGGAACACAGGAGTGATGGTTGCTGAAAATGGGCCTCTGTACGCCTATGTAGATATTCCATTCCATTATTATTTAATCAGCCGTTTCCAGCTACAATAGTCATTTACAACATTAACAATGTCTACACTTGTATTTCTGATCAATTTGAAGTTATTTTAAAAATGGACCAAAAACATTTTCAAGGACATTTCTAAGTGACCCCAGACTTTTGAACGGTAGTGTACACATGCAGTCTACTTGGCAAATAAAGTTTATTGTGATTGTGACCTGCTCTCTCTCCACGGCGTAGGCCTGCAGTTGTTGTTGGAGGAACATCACGTCCTGGCTGTGGCCTCCTCCCCCCAGGGACACTCTAGCGTGCAGTGCCTGGATCTCCAGGTCCTTCAGAGAAATAATCGGTATATTTCAATAAGACAAACTGTTACATAGCCTCAAAAACGTGGTTAAACGATACATTTGATATCATGGATGGTCAAGTCCTTGCATCCATAGTACCGTCTATGAATTTGAGTGACGGCACATTTCTCCATTTCATCCCTCAGCGTTTTTACCCGAAACAGTTGTTTGAACTTCATATTGCCCTTTTAAAAATGACATACCTTCTGCAAGACCATCTGGGAGAGTTTCCCAATCTCCTCTCTGGAGACCCCCAGTTGGTCCAGCTGTCTGGTCAGGTTCAGGTTCCTCTCATTCAGCTGGCTGATCTCAGTCTCCTTCTCCTTGATGCCCTTCAGGTTCAGATCAGATGTATAAGCAAGAAGGCCACTGTTGCTCAAGCCAAGTGAGATGGATGATGTCATTACATTTTTTTTTTTTTTTGTCATTTAACAGAAGTCAGATTATTTAGTAGATTATTATAATAATATTAAATAATAAAATGTAGGAAATACCTTCACCAGACGGTTTATCTCCACCTTTGACAGGTCATGTTTCTCATTGTCGTTCTCTCCGTTATTCAGAGACGACTGGGTCTTGTCTTCCTGTTGGAGGATGACCACTTCCTGTTCCTGGGAGGTGTGGGTGTGGCCGAGGTGATCTACTTCCTGCTGCAGGCGCCCAATCTCCTCGTCCTTGGCGTGGATCAGCCTATCGTAGTTCTCTCTGCTCTGCTCGTGGCGTTGGTGGGCCTGCTCCAACTCGTTCTGCTGCGCCAGGAGAGACTGCTGGGAGGAGAGGAGGTGACCACGCTGCTCCTCCACTCTCCTCTTCAGGGAGTGCCCCTCGTCCTCCAGCTCGTCTCTGGAGCTCTTCAGCTGGCTGATCTCATTCTCCAGTTCTGTGATTCACATTTTCTGAAATCTGAATCTGAATGTGACTGTCGTCAATGAGGCAATTCCTTTTTGCAGGACTCCAGACTGAGACTTATTTTTTTTTTTTTAAGGTATTTTGCAACCCTTTGTGCGAGTAACATTTTTTTATTGTTCGCACTGAACATTCTACCTGGTCACCTCAATCAAAACTTCATATTTTCTGGCGCGGATAAAACCATAAATTTGTTAAACAGTAAAAGGCATTATCCTCATGATCGCTGTAATAAAAAGGGTCTTCCCTACCGCTGTGCCAGTTTCGCTGGGACCGGCTGCTGTAATGAGTGAGCCTCTCACGCCTCTCAGAATTGCTCGAGAACGACTACTTTGGAAGCAATTAGTTGTTCAAATTAAAGAGACAGGGGACGGTCAACGCTTTCTATAGGTGTAATGTTTATTTCTTAACGCCCATTACCGAGCGCAAAGCACACGCTATTTTACAAATTTACATTTTACATTTACATTTTAGTCATTTAGCAGACGCTCTTATCCAGAGCGACTTACAGTAGAGTGCATACATTTTATTACATTTTTACATACTGAGACAAGGATATCCCTACCGGCCAAACCCTCCCTAACCCGGACGACGCTATGCCAATTGTGCGTCGCCCCACGGATCTCCCGGTTGCGGCCGGCTGCGACAGAGCCTGGGCGCGAACCCAGCCCAGCTGGGCGTGAACCCAGAGACTCTGGTGGCGCAGCTAGCACTGCGATGCAGTGCCCTAGACCACTGCGCCACCCGGGAGGGTGGCAAATCAAGACATCTAATCTGGTATGGCTTTGTAATGCGTAGCACATCGGCCATCATGAGTGAACTAGGCCGCATTGCGACGTATTTTTTAATTCAGGACTTACATTTACTGTTAAGAGTAATACATGGTGTTGTATTTAAAGTTAGCGATCTAGCTAATGTGTTTTGAGTTGCTACTTCCTCAGGTGGTGAATTAGAACCAATCGAATTAGGCCTATATAAAATGTTAGTGCATCGAACATTAAAAGATGAAGGAAAATTTATCTCAATCGAACAAAAAAATATCTAAATATCTTGACAGTAAGATAAAATAAAAATTAGCATAATGTTCAACCCAAAACTCATAACAATCAATGGATTGAGGTTGCATAACAAAATATTTTTTATCATTTGCATTCCTGTTTGGACTGTTAGATGGTAACAACGTATTTATTGAATACAATTTCACTAGTCTATTACACTTCTTAATAAAGTATTGTGAATTACTTCATAATTACTTTATAAGATGACTCATAAAGTCGGCTCCAAGTCCAGGACCAAAAGGCTTCTCAAGAGCTTTTACCCCCAAGCCATAAGACTCCTGAACAGGTAATCAAAATGGCTTCCCGGACTATCTGCATTGTATTTATTAAGTGACGGCTGCAAAACGTAAATTTTTTTTTTGGGGGGGGGGGGGGGTGGCCCCCAAAATCATGGGCTGGTGCCACCAACTGAAAAAGTTTATGTCACCAGTGCCACCAAGGGAAACCGTTAGTCTGGAGCCATAACAATATAATAACAATAAACAACAGCAGATAGGAAATTCTATTTACCTGTGATGATGTCCAGAGTGCGTGGCTCAGACAGGCCGGAGGGCTGGGGTCTGTTCTGCTGGTCACTGAGGCGATCAATCTCCTCCTGATAGGATAATCAGTTATTACACTTTTATTGCACTTTTCATTACATTAATTAATCTCAAAGTACTTTTAATTAAAGCGAGGGAGGGGAAAAAACAAAATGCAATTTAAAAAACAAAAACAAATAACTAATGATTAGATGGACAGTCGTGGCAGGCCGGGTGGTTCAGTCGTGGCAGGCCGGGTGGTTCAGTCATGGCAGGCCGGGTAGTTCAGTCGTGGTAGGCCGGGTAGTTGAGTCAGTGGCAGGCCGGGTAGTTGAGTCAGTGGCAGGCCGGGTAGTTGAGTCGTGGCAGGCCGGGTTGTTCAGTCGTGGCAGGCCGGGTTGTTCAGTCGTGGCAGGCCGGGTTGTTCAGTCGTGGCAGGCCGGGTTGTTCAGTCGTGGCAGGCCGGGTGGTTTAGTCGTGGCAGGCCGGGTAGTTGAGTCATGGCAGGCCTGGGTAGTTCAGTCATGGCAGGCCGGGTAGTTGAGTCATGGCAGGCCTGCGTAGTTCAGTCATGGCAGGCCTGGGTAGTTCAGTCGTGGCAGGCCTGGGTAGTTCAGTCGTGGCAGGCCGGGTAGTTCAGTCATGGCAGGCCGGGTAGTTCAGTGAGAAGGGTAAGAGTGGAGGTGAGGATGAACTTTAATTTCCCAGAGGGGAAAAGTAACTTAGACACACAGTACTGCTGTATACAAACTAGACACTGTACATTACACACCCAACATGTGTCTCAACGTGTACTTGTCACAATTTAAATAAACCAAAATTAATAATAGATATATTGTACGTTACCCATGTCATACCAAATCAAATCAAATGTATTTATATAGCCCTTCTTACATCAGCTGATATCTCGAAGTGCTGTACAGAAACCCAGCCTAAAACCCCAAACAGCAAAGCAAGGCAGGTGTAGAAGCACGTATTGTAGACGTACCTTCAGGTGGCTCTTGTCTTCCTTCATGCCTCCCAGCTGCTTGTCCTTCTCCTCCAGAGCTCCTCTCAGGGTCTCAGCCTCCTGGGTGGCTGCCTGGACCACGGCCTCCAGCTCCCTCTGGGTGGCGGCCATGTTGGCTCTCAGGCTCTCCGTGAAGGAGTCCTTCTCCTGGAGATTCACATTTAGAATCATAATTTATTTGTATTTTTAAAGGCGCAATCTGCAATTCCTACATACATTTTTTGGGACTTATAAATTTATGATATATAGGCATTGATTATAAAAAAAATATATATAACTTATAAATGTCTCATGAGCTTCGTTCAGCTGTCTAATACCATCAGAACACAAACGTTGCACTCCATTGTTTGTAAACAACGTAATTGTAAACAAACACGCTATAGCTCCAACACATGGTAACATTTATCATTTTGATCTTGTAGTCAGTCCTTGCATCCATAGCTCCGTTGTCACGCCCTGACCAGAGTTTGCTTTGTATGTTTTATGTTTTGGTTGGTCAGGGTGTGATCTGTGTGGGCATTCTATGTTGTTTGTCTGGTTTGTCTATTTCTGTGTTTGGCCTGATATGGTTCTCAATCAGAGACAGGCGTTTTGCGTTGTCTCTGATTGGGAACCAATCAGTATTTTGTATTGTGGGTTGTGGGTTATTGTCTATGTCTATACGTTGGTTGCTTGTGTCTGCACTTTCGTTATATAGCGTCACGTTCGTTTTGTTGTTTTGTAAGTTTGTTTAGTGTTTTTTGTCTTCGTTAAATAAATCAAGTATGTATTCATTAAACCACGCTGCGCTTTGGTCCGATCCTTACTCCTCCTCAGACGAGGAGGATTACGACGAACGTGACATCCGTCTATGATTTATGAGAGTCATTTCATTTCTGCAGCCATATCTATCCTTAATACCCCAAAAAGGTGGCCGCTTCGTAGTTGTTTTAACTGCAGATTGACCCTTTAAATGTCAGAAAGGTCAAAGGACTCGTGGATAAATACCTGTTATAACACAAAAGATGAGTGCTCTATCTAACTCTATGGTATGTCAGCTGACCTGGAGGAGGTGGGTCAGCTGTTTCCGTTATAACACAAAAGATGAGTGCTCTAACTAACTCTATGGTATGTCAGCTGACCTGGAGGAGGTGGGTCAGCTGTTTCCGTTATAACACAAAAGATGAGTGCTCTAACTAACTCTATGGTATGTCAGCTGACATGGAGGAGGTGGGTCAGCTGTTTCCGTTATAACACAAAAGATGAGTGCTCTAACTAACTCTATGGTATGTCAGCTGACCTGGAGGAGGTGGGTCAGCTGTTTCCGTTATAACACAAAAGATGAGTGCTCTAACTAACTCTATGGTATGTCAGCTGACCTGGAGGAGGTGGGTCAGCTGTTTCCGTTATAACACAAAAGATGAGTGCTCTATCTAACTCTATGGTATGTCAGCTGACCTGGAGGAGGTGGGTCAGCTGTTTCTGTCCGTCCACGGTGATGGACAGCATCTCGTTGGTGTCTCTGTGGTCGGAGGCCATCTGCTCCACGTCTCTTTTAAGCTGGAAGATCTCCTTATCTTTCTCCTGGTTCAGCCTCACGGTCCTCTCATGCTCCGTCTGCATGCAATCAAATCATACTTTATTTATATAGCACTTTTAAAACAAAACATTTGGTTCAAAGTCAATGCCTAACAAATGAAATGAAAATAATAATAAACAAAGTGAGAAAGATAAAAAACTACTTTCTAGATAAATATGAAATGAAGACAGATACATTAAGATATTAAGTGTCCTGGCTGGTCTAACAGTATCCTAATGATTTTAAAAATTATAATAAAAAAATAAAAAGTTATTTAACATCGCAAGTCAGTTAAGAACAAATTCTTATTTACAATGACGGCCTACCGGGGAACACTTCCTTGTTCAGGGGCAGAACGACAGATTTTTACCTTGTCAGTTCGGGGATTCGATTCAGCAACCTTTCGGTTACTGTCCCAACGCTCTAACCACTAGGCTACCTGTCGCCCCAAATGATAAATGAAGATATTAAGTGTCCTGGCACCTGCAGTGCCGAGGCGTCCATGGAGCGGGCAGCGGTCAGCTCCTCGATGGTCTGCTGGTACTGCCTGGCCTGCTCCTGTAGGCCTCTCTCTGCCTGGCCCAGTTCCCCTTCCAGCTGGCTCTTCTCCAGCTTCAGAGCCTCGATGCGGGTGTCCTTCTCCAGGACGGTCCTGTTGAGAGCGGCCTGGACCTCCCTGACCTGCCTGGCCAGCTCCTCTATCCTCTCCTGGGCATGCTCAGCCTCTGTCTTCAGCCTCTGCTTCTCCATCTTCATCTCGTAGTCTTCTGACATCACCTTCTCCTGGGAGCTCCTCATCTCAGCCAGCTCTCTCCTGAGCTCCTCCAGCTGCTCTCTGGACCCACTGGATTCTCTCCCTCTCTCCCCAGCCTCACACAGCTCTGCCCGGGCAGCAGACAGCTGCTCCTCCCTCTCCAGTATGGTTCTCTGGAACTCCTGTGTCTCCCTGCGTGCCTCCTTGCCCATCTCTGTTGCCCGTCCAAGTTTGTCTCTCAGCTCTTTAATGGTGCCCTCCAGCTGCTGCTTGCCCATGTGTAAGTCGTTGAGAGTGAAGGCACTGTGGGTCAGTTTGTCCTGTTGGGACTTTAGCTCTTGCTGCAGTGCCACCGTCTGGTCGGTGGTGGTACTGAGCTCTGATTGGAGCCTAGCCACAACAGCTTCAGATTCCTTCAGCTGAACAGAGAGCTGCTCCTTCACTGAGATCACATGCTGTAACGTGGAGACAAAACACAAAACAATAAACAGCATGTCAATAACCTTGTCTAGGTAGTGTTACTTTGCTGCGTGTCTGACTACTATAAACTTTGTAGACTTGTTTGATAGCGTTACATAAATGTGAGTGACAAACCATAACCTGATCACGTAACCTTCTCTTTAAATAAACTCAAAATTAAATTACCATTTCCCTGTTCAAAAAAACAACAACTAGTGTAGTCTGTACAAATTCAACCCAGACCTGTGTAGCCTGTTGGTTCTGTCTGTCCAGTTCTTCCAGCTCGTTGAGGAGGGTATCTCGTTCCTCCTGGATCTCTCTCAACGACTGCTCACTCTTCTCTAGCTCTGCCCTCAGCCCTGATACCTGCTCTGTGGCGGCTGGGGAGGACTCCCCTCCATCAAGGCTGTCTGACTCCACTCTCTCCTCGGCCCTGGCAAGTCTCTCCTGTAGATTCCGCTGAGGAGGAAAAAAAGAAAGACATAAAAAAAAATAAAAAAAAATGTCAACAGTAATCAAATCAATTTTATTTTTATAGCACTTGTTACATCAGCTGATATCTCAAAGTGCTGTAATGAAATAATCTAACTGAAAATAGCTCTCATCGAAACAGCAAACGCCATTGTAGAAAACCCTTCTCAGGGCCATAACCCTCTCTGAGGCAACTGATTATTTCACTTTATTCATCGTTTATATGTACATATCTACCTCAATTACATCATACTCCTGCTCGTTGACTCAGTACTGGTACCCCGTATATATAACCTAGTTATCATTACTCATTGACTCAGTACTGGTACCCTGTGTATATAACCTAGTTATCATTACTCAGTACTGGTACCCTGTGTATATAACCTAGTTATCATTACTCATTGACTCAGTACTGGTACCCCGTGTATATAACCTAGTTATCATTACTCATTACTGGTACCCTGTGTATATAGCCTAGTTATCATTACTCATTGACTCAGTACTGGTACCCTGTGTATATAGCCTAGTTATCATTACTCAGTACTGGTACCCTGTGTATACAACCTAGTTATCATTACTCAGTACTGGTACCCTGTGTATATAACCTAGTTATCATTACTCATTGACTCAGTACTGGTACCCTGTGTATATAACCTAGTTATCATTACTCAGTACTGGTACCCTGTGTATATAACCTAGTTATCATTACTCATTGACTCAGTACTGGTACCCCGTGTATATAACCTAGTTATCATTACTCATTACTGGTACCCTGTGTATATAGCCTAGTTATCATTACTCATTGACTCAGTACTGGTACCCTGTGTATATAGCCTAGTTATCATTACTCAGTACTGGTACCCTGTGTATACAACCTAGTTATCATTACTCAGTACTGGTACCCTGTGTATATAACCTAGTTATCATTACTCAGTACGGGTACCCCGTGTATATAACCTAGTTATCATTACTCATTACTGGTACCCCGTGTATATAGCCTAGTTATCATTACTCAGTACTGGTACCAATGTATATAACCTAGTTATCATTACTCAGTACTGGTACCCTGTGTATATAACCGACATACGAAACCTAACAGAGGAGTCGGTACAGTTGAACATATCCACTTGTTTATTATCTAGTACTGTACCCGCCTTTGCCTCCAGAACAGCCTGAATTATTTGGGGTATGGAAACTATGCTCAATTGGTATCAAGGGACCTACCATGTGCCAGGAAAACATTCCCCACACCATTCCACCACCGCCACCAGCCTGTACCGTTGACACCAGGCAGGATGGGGCCATGGACTCATGCTGCTTACGCCAAATACCGACTACGCCATCAGCATGACGCAACAGGAACCGGGATTCATCAGACCAGGATATGTTTTTCCATTCTTCAGTTGTCCAGTGTTGGTGATCACGTGCCCACTGGACCAGGCTTCTTCTTGTTTGTAGCTGATAGGAGTGGAACCCGGTGTGGTCGTCTCTGCTGCAATAGCCAATCAGTGACGAGAATCGACCAGTTGTGTGTTCTGAGATGCCGTTCCGCACACCACTGTTGTACTGCACCGTTACTCGCCTGTTTGTGGCCCGCCTGTCAACTTGCACAATTCTTGCACTTCTCCTTGGACCTCTCTCGTCAACGAGCTGTTTTCACCGCACAGGACTGCCGCTGACTAGATGTTTTTTGTTTGTCGCACCATTCTCGGGAAAACCCTACACACTTGTGTGTGACGAGCCCAGGAGGCTGTCCGTTTCTGAGATACTGGAACCGGCACGACTGGCACCGACGATCATTCCTGGTTTTGCCCATTCTAACGTTCAATCGGACAGTAACTGAATGCCTCGATGCCTGTCTGCCTGCTTTATACAGCAAACCACTGTCTGTAGGAATGAACCATTTTCATGAACGTGGTGGTGTACCTAATAAACTGGCCACACAGTTTATATTACACCTTCTAACAGAGGTGCCGGGACAGCTAAAACATATACACATGTACATACATATATATATACACACACATATAAATATATATGTTTTTAACCTTTATGTAACTAGGCAAGTCAGTTAACCTCTCTTGGGCACGTGAGACGGTAGCGTCCCACCTCTTCAACAGCCAGTGAAACTGCAGGGCGCCAAATTCAAATAGAGAAATACTCATTATAAAAATTCAGAAAACAAAACATATTTTACATAGGTTTAAAGATTAACTTCTTGTGAATCTAACCACGGTGTCAGATTTTAAAAATGCTTTACGGCGAAAGCATATCTAACGATTATTTGAGAACATAGCCCACTAGACAAATCATTACAAACAGTAGCCAGCCAAGTAGAAGAGTTACACATGTCAGAAATAGAGATAAAATTAATCCCTTACCTTTGATGATCTTCATATAGTTGCACTCAGCAGACATTCATTTACTCAATAAATGTTCCTTTTTGTTCGATAAAGTCTCTTTATATCCAAAAACCTCTGTTTTGTTCGCGCGTTTTCTTCAGTAATCCGCAGTCAAAACAGGCAGACAAAAAAAATCCTAATTGTATCCGTAAAGTTCATAGAAACATGTCAAACGATGTATATATTCAAACCTCAGGTTGTTTTTAGCCTAAATAATCAATAATATTTCAACCGGTCAATAACGTCGTCAATTTAAAAGGTAAACAAGAAACGCACTCTCTCGGTCGTGCGCATGAAAAAGCTCTGTGACACTTTAGGGTCCACTCATTCAAACTGCTCTTACTTCTTCATTTTTCAGAATACAAGCCTGAAACCATTTCTAAAGCCTGTTGACATCTAGTGGAAGGCATAGAAACTGCAATTTGAGTACTAAGTCAATGGATACTGTAATGGCATTGAATAGAAAACTACAAAACCAAAAGAAAAACTCCTTCCTGAATGGATTTTTCTCAGGTTTTCACCTGCCAAATCAGTTCTGTTATACTCACAGACACTATTTTAACAGTTTTGGAAACTTTAGAGTGCATATCATATCTTCTGGGCCTGAGAAGCAGGCAGTTTAATTTGGGCATGCATTTCATCCAAAATTCCGAATGCTGACCCCTACCCTAGAGAAGTTAAGAACAAGTTTGTATTTTACAAATGATGGCCATCAGCAAACAGAAATCAACTCATATAGAACCTTAAGTTGTGTTAACTTGTATTTAAAAAAAAAAGTAAATTCCCAAGTGAAGTTTCCATTTGAGAGTAAACACACCCACCTTGTCTTGTTCCACCAATTCGTTCTCCTTCCTCAACGTCCCGATGACAGTGTTGAGTTCTAGGATGTCGGCGTGTTCCACCTCCATCTTTGTTTCACTCTGTTCCAAACAATCAACACAATCATTTAAAAAGCAGGAACGATCACAGAATAAACGACATATTTCAACACCATTGTAAATACATTACGTGATCAGGATAGATACCTGAAGACTCTTCAGCCTTGAGATCTCCTTCTCTGCACCTTGAAAAGATGACCCAAAAAAAAAGGTTGGAGTTAACCTGAGCTTTTGACAAATAACTAAAAACACACTCAAGGGATAGAATCAATTCCATTTCAATTCAATCAGTAACCTCAACGGAAAATGTGAATTTCATACTTTGTGTATATTTATATTGTATTATACATTTGTAAAAGAGACCTAGGTCTTACCTATTAAAATAAATGTTCAATAAAAAATAAAAAATAATACTAATACTGAGACTGTACCTGCGAGAGCATTCCTCAGCCCCTGTATCTCCTGGTCTAGCTGGGCCTTATTCCGGGCTTTCCCTTCCTGCTCCTGGACACGTGACTGGAGCTCTGTGACGGACGTCTGCAACCGAGTGTAGTTCTGCAGCAGCTCGGCGTTCTCTGCCTGCGCCTCCTCTTTCTCCTGCTGCAGCGTGGCCTGTCTCCTCCCTGCCTCCTCCAGATTAGCTGTCAGCTCCTTCAGCCGCTCCTCCTGCTCCTCCTTCAGCCGCTCCTCCGCTGCCTCCTGTAGGGACTGGATGGTGTTCTGGAGGTCTGAGAGCACGGAGGACTCGTGAAGGCCGCTGGCTGTGGCTGGACTAGTACCTTTGAAGGGTTTGGATACAGAGGGTAACATGTAAGGGAAATGTGTGAGAGTCTTAGGTCAGGGTGGAAAAATCAGTCACAGGTACAGTGCATTCGGAGAGTATTGAGACACTTCCTTTGTCCACATTCTGTTACGTTACAGCCTTATTCTAAAATGGATCAAATATATTTTTTCCCCCTCAGCAATCTACACACAATACCCCCAAAATGACAAAGTAAAAACAGGATTTTAGACATATTTACATAAAAGTATTCAGATCATTTTCTATGAGATTCGAAATTGAGCTCAGGTGCATCCTGTTTCCATTGATCATCCTTGAGATGTTTCTACAACTTGATTGGAGTCCAGCTGTGGTAAATTCAATTGATTGGACATGATTTGGAAAAGGCACACACCTGTCTATATAAGGTCCCACAGTTGACAGTACATGTCAGAGAAAAAACCAAGCCATGAGGTTTAATTGTAATTGTAAAAGGAATTGTCCGTAGAGCTCAGAGACAAGATTGTGTCAAGGCACATATCTGGGGACGGGTACCAAAACATTTCTGCAGCATAGAAGGCCACCAAGAACACAGTAGCCGCCATCATTCTTAAATGGAAGAAGTTTGCAACTACAAACTCTTCCTAGAGCTGGCTGCCCAGCCAAACTGAGAAATTGGGGAAGAAGGGCCTTGGTCAGGGGGGTGGAGTGGCCAGACGGAAGCCACTTCTCAGTAAAAGCCACATGACTGCCTGCTTGGAGTTTGCCAAAAGGCACCTAAAGGACTCAGACCATGAGAAACAAGATTCTCTGGCCTGATGAAACAAAAATTGAACTCTTTGTCCTGAATGCCAAGCATCACGTATGATGGTGGCAGGATCATGCTGCGGGGATGTTTTTCAGCGGCAGGGACTGGGACACTAGACAGGATCGAGGGAAAGATTAACAGAGCAAAGTACAACGATATCCTTAAAGAAAACCTGCTCCAGAGCCCTTAGGACCTCAGATTGGGGTGAAGGTTCACCTTCCAACAGGACAACTACCCTAAGCATACAGACAAGAAAACTCAGGAGTGGCTTCGGAACAAGTCTCAATGTCCTTGAGTGGCCCAGCCAGAGACCGGGCTTGAACCAGATCGAACATCTCTGGAGAGACCTGAAAATAGCTGTGCAGCGACGCTCCCCATCCAACCTGACAGAGCTTGAGAGGATCTGCTGAGAAGAATGGGAGAAACTCCCCAAATACAGGTGTGCCAAGCTTGTAGCGTCATATCCAAGAAGACTTGAGGCTGTAATCGCTGCCAAAGGTGCTTCAACAAAGTACTGAGTAAAGGGTCAGAATACTTATGCAAATGGATTATTTCATTTTTTTTAATTACATATAAATGTAAAAATGTCTAAAATCCAGTTTTTGCGTTGTCCTTATGGGTTATTATGACGTCCTTATGGGTTATTGTGACGTCCTTATGGGTTATTGTGACGTCCTTATGGGTTATTGTGACGTTCTTATGGGTTATTGTGACGTCATTATGGGTTATTGTGACGTCATTATGGGTTATTGTGACGTCCTTATGGGTTATTGTTTGTAGATTGATGAGGGAAAAAACAATTTTTTCCATTTTAGAATAAGGCTGTAAAGTAACAAAATGTTTAAAAAAAAGTCAAGGGGTCTGAGTACTTTTTCGAATGCACTGTATATCATATCACCTATTGAAACCTGGGCTTCCTACTTTACTCATAACATTACTATCTTTTACGTCTGTTGTATCTGTTGTAACCTCAAACTTTGTGGAGATGAATGGCCTAATAACTAAGCTGCTCTGGATAAGAGCATCTGCTAAATGACTAAAACGTAAATGTTTGTGAGTTGCTGGCTCGCTAAGGAGAGACCGTGAGTTCTAACATATCTATTAGTTGAATCTATTATTTAGTGATAGTTTGTAGAGTGACTATTTTCCCTCAGCGTGCATTATGTTTTACCATTCTGAACGGCTGATGAATCCATATGTTCTTCTGAAATATTAAAAGATTTTTAACTGCATTCATTAATACTGGCTACGGGACGCTGGCTACGGGACGCTGGCTACGGTACGCTGGCTACGGTACGCTGGCTACGGTACGCTGGCTACGGTACGCTGGCTACGGGACGCTGGCTACGGGACGCTGGCTACGGGACGCTGGCTACGGTACGCTGGCTACGGTACGCTGGCTACGGTACGCTGGCTACGGTACGCTGGCTACGGTACGCTGGCTACGGTACGCTGGCTAAGGCGCTGGCTACGGCGCTGGCTACGGTACGCTGGCTACGGTACGCTGGCTACGGCGCTGGCGCTGGCTACGGCGCTGGCTACGGTACGCTGGCTACGGCGCTGGCGCTGGCTACGGCGCTGGCTACGGCGCTGGCGCTGGCTACGGCGCTGGCTACGGCGCTGGCGCTGGCTACGGCGCTGGCTACGGGGCGCTGGCTACGGCACTGGCGCTGGCTACGGGGCGCTGGCTACGGCGCTGGCTACGGTACGCTGGCTACGGTACGCTGGCTACGGTACGCTGGCTACGGCGCTGGCTACGGTACGCTGGCTACGGCGCTGGCTACGGTACGCTGGCTACGGCGCTGGCGCTGGCTACGGCGCTGGCTACGGCGCTGGCTACGGCGCTGGCTACTGGCTACTGGCGCTGGCTACGGGGCGCTGGCTACGGCACTGGCGCTGGCTACGGGGCGCTGGCTACGGCGCTGGCTACGGCGCTGGCGCTGGCTACGGCGCTGGCTACGGCACTGGCGCTGGCTACGGCGCTGGCTACGGCACTGGCTACGGCACTGGCGCTGGCTACGGCACTGGCGCTGGCTACGGCTGGCTACGGCACTGGCTACGGCACTGGCGCTGGCTACGGCACTGGCGCTGGCTACGGCGCTGGCTACGGCACTTTGGCGACTAGTAAGTATTTGTTATCCCCCCGCTTTTGTCTGGATGTGTCAATGTGTAGTTCATACATGCATAATATATGAGCAGAATTACTGTTTTACCTCAATTAGCTACGAAATCCCGAAGCAACTTTTCTGGAACCTGTGCAGCACCATTTTTCCTACATTTACCCCCCCCATGTGGGCCAGCAGTCTAGCAATTCAAGATTCAGCCAATGAGTACCAGCCCCTCGTAATTTGAGTCACAGCTAGAAAGATGCACACACGGCAGAGAGAGAGAGAGAGAGAAACAAAGTGGTGCACATATATGGACAAATATGACGTAGAACGCAATTTCCGGGGACCACTTTTTGCTCGTGGGTGCTACTTTCAGAACAACGGGCTAAAAAGTATACAAAAGTACATCTTTTAACACAAAAATAACGGACATTTCGAGCAATTATTATGGTGACGATCTGACAAAATTACAATCACGGTCGAGTATTGGACTCGCATTGTTGTGGTCTTAACTCGGACTGGCTTTAGGTGGTCTTGAACACAACACTGCCATGCGGTCAATTGGTTAATAGCCCAATAAGAAGAGTTCCAAACCTCCCTGCCAATAACAACTCGTTTTCAGTTTTCCTCTCCCCATTGCATTAAGCTACTTCATTGTTACCCGGAAATGACTTGCTACTGATATAAAAACAGCTGCGTTGGGCCTTAAACTAACAGAAATACACTTTGCATGTTTTTGAAATGCAAACACAGAGTAAGCTAAAGCCCATGCTTCCTCCTCCTCCCCAGTCTGTTTCTGTTCCTCTATCCTCCTCCAGTCTGTTTCTGTTCCTCTATCCTCTCCTCCTCCCTCCAGTCTGTTCCTCTATCCTCTCCTCCTCCTCCTCCAGTCTGTTCCTGTTCCTCTATCCTCTCCACCTCCAGTCTGTTCCTGTTCCTCTATCCTATCCTCCTCCCTCCAGTCTGTTCCTCTATCCTCTCCTCCTCCTCCTCCAGTCTGTTCCTGTTCCTCTATCCTCTCCACCTCCAGTCTGTTCCTGTTCCTCTATCCTATCCTCCTCCCCTCCAGTCTGTTCCTCTATCCTCTCCACCTCCCCCGTCTGTTTCTGTTCCTCTATCCTCTCCTCCTCCAGTCTGTTCCTCTATCCTCTCCTCCTCCCCCTCCAGTCTGTTCCTGTTCCTCTATCCTCTCCACCTCCCCCGTCTGTTCCTGTTCCTCTATCCTCCCTCAGTCTGTTTCTGTTCCTCTATCCTCTCCTCCTCCAGTCTGTTTCTGTTCCTCCAGCTCTTCCTCCCCCTCTAGTCCGTTTCTGTTCCTCCAGCTCCTCCTCACCTCCAGTCTGTTTCTGTTCCTCCAGCTCCTCTATCCTCTCCTCGTACTCTGCCAGCTCGTCCCGGTGGCGCCGGATGACGTCGGCCATCTTCTGTCTCTGAGCGTCCTGCAGCGCTGCTAACTCATGCTGGTGTTCATCTACCTCACGACCCATCTCCTCACGCAGCTCCTGTTCCAGTAGAATAGAATCATATAGAATGTTCCAGTAGAATAGAATCATATAGAATGTTCCAGTAGAATAGAATCACATAGAATGTTCCAGTAGAATAGAATCATATAGAATGTTCCAGTAGAATAGAATCATATAGAATGTTCCAGTAGAATAGAATCACATAGAATGTTCCAGTAGAATAGAATCATATAGAATGTTCCAGTAGAATAGAATCACATAGAATGTTCCAGTAGAATAGAATCATATAGAATGTTCCAGTAGAATAGAATCATATAGAATGTTCCAGTAGAATAGAATCACATAGAATGTTCCAGTAGAATAGAATCACATAGAATGTTCCAGTAGAATAGAATCATATAGAATGTTCCAGTAGAATAGAATCAGTAGAATAGAATCAAAGAGGAAGAGAGACCAAGCAGGGTTTTCAACAATCATTGTAAATTGATTCATTCAAACCCTGTTCCTGGAGAGATACCCTCCTGTAGGTTTTATCTCTCCAGGAACAAGGTTGGAGTTAAACCCTACAGGAGGGTGGTTCTCCAGGAACAGGTTTGGAGAGCCCTGATTTACAGTAACCCGGCCTAGACTCCCAAGGAGAAAGCACATGCAAACGCCCACCTTGATGATCCTCTGAAGCTTCAGGACCTCTCCCTGGTCACCGTTTCCTGCCCCTGGGGCTACGGATGCCTGAAAAAAATAGAAATATCAGAATTAAGATATGATTCCATCCCTCAATTTAAAAATGTGGGTTTTTACGTGTATGTATTACTAGAGAAGAAACCTCTGAATTTCATACCAAGGATTTTTAAATTGGAATTTAACATGAACCTTTAGAATTCTTTCAGTAAACGGTAATAGATCAAATGTGTTACAGTCGACGTAAACCTACCTGAGACACGCGTCTCCAGTGGGAAACCTCGGCCTCCAGCCTCATCACCTCCGTAGACAGGCGGTTAATCTCCTGCTGGGACCAAATGACGTCACCGAAGTCCATCTCGTCGCTGCCATGGAAACCCTGGTGGAGGGCGGCCCCCAGGGGGCGGGACATGTAAGAGGAAGAGGTAGTGGTGGCGGAGGCGGTGGTGACAGGAAGTACAGCAGAGTCGGAGGTAGCTGATTGAGCAGATTGTTGTAGTTTCTGGACCTCTTCCTGTAGTCCACTCTGACGGGCTTTCAGGTGACTGATCTCCACCTGGACAGGTGACATAACGACACAGTTTAGAAGTAGCGCAGACACATCCAGTAACTTGCAGGTTTAAGGTACAAAAAAAAGTAATGTCCTGAAAGACAGATAGATACCAGCACACTGTGAAATACTCCCTCAGAAAACTGTAGTTATCTACTCCTTTTTCCAAGATGATGACATTTTCAATTTCATTGAGTGTATAATATCTATGTATCAGACGTTACATCTTTCTGTTGCATCAGGGTCCTGTATTCAGCAGACTGCCGTTTAATCTGGATCTCCGAGGCCTCCAGCTTCTCCTCCAGCTCGGCATGGATCCTCCTTAAACGCTCGTACTGAAACAAGACGAAAAGAACTCAAGTCCTCCTCCAGTCTCCTTTTCACCTCATTTCAATATTGATTTAATTAACTAATAAATAGGTGGTCCGGGTATAACATGACGTGGTACAAGTGGGGGGGGGGGGGGGGTTCTCTTTTGTTCCCCAAGCGAGGGGGGAGGCTGATGACATCACAAATTACCTTCAGACCAATTCTTTGTTTTTTTTTACAACTGCAAACTTCAATTAAAAAAAACACTATTTTGCTAAAAAAAAAATTTTTTTTTTACCCTTAAAAACCCTCATACTGCAACACAGAGAAACAGGAGAGAGGACATAAACAACTATCAGACTCCGATGAACAATGAACACACAGGGAATCTGTTACAAATCTATACTTTTAAGGAATGCTGTCACACAGACACTATTAAATCTAGTGCTGGATTTCAAAGCATAACTCAAATGGAGAATCTTAAATAAAATAACTTTTTAGTCCAGGATTAAGGCTTTAAAATGTTGTGTCTTGGAAACCAGGCCTCTATTATGGTAAGAATCCTCATACCTCAGCCTCCACTTGTTCCAGCTTAGAACTGGACACCAGCAGCTCAGTGGAAGCATCTGAAAGAAAAGTATGAAATACTGTGTCATAACAAGTGGACTACCAATCACAGCCATGCATCCTCCACATACCCATGTGCCACATGTAAAAATAAGATTTGCTAAAACCAATCAAGTTTTAGTTCAACACTTAATTTGTACTGGGTGTGTCTTGTCCTAATATACAGGGTTGCTGTTAGCCGGTAATTGTACCTACTGTCCTAATATACAGGGTTGCTGTTAGCCGGTAATTTTACCTACTGTCCTATAATACAGGGTTGCTGTTAGCCGGTAATTGTACCTACTGTCCTAATATACAGGGTTGCTGTTAGCCGGTAATTGTACCTACTGTCCTAATATACAGGGTTGCTGTTAGCCGGTAATTGTACCTACTGTTTCCAAAACAGTTTGGAAATAAATTGTGGCGTGTGTATTTCCGTTAGTCGGCATGTGCCCCTTCCCCCCCACACCTGGTCCTCTACCCTAGGCCCCGCCCCTTCCCTCCACACCTGTTCCCACTCCCTAATCAACTCTCCTCTACCCTAGGCCCCGCCCCTTCCCTCCACACCTGGGATATGGATGCCTGATGAAGACCTATGGGTGGAAACGTTGTAAATAAATATCACCTGTAGTTACAGTATGTTAGACCCATCTCATCCCCATAGTCACCTGTCACTACTCTGTCGAGTCTGCACCTTTATGTGACATGTTCCTAATGTTTCCCTTATATATATATATCTCTTCTAGACACCCTCGTCCTAACACATCCTTCCTGGTTACCTAGAGGCCTTAACACATCCTTCCTGGTTACCTAGAGGCCTTAACACATCCTTCCTGGTTACCTAGAGGCCTTAACACATCCTTCCTGGTTACCTAGAGGCCTTAACACATCTTTCCTGGTTACCTAGAGGCCTTAACACATCCTTCCTGGTTACCTAGAGGCCTTAAAAGCCACAAATCCTAACCTCATCCTAACACATCCTTCCTGGTTACCTAGAGGCCTTACAAGCCACAAATCCTAATCCTTCCTAACACATCCTTCCTGGCTACCTACAGGCCTTACAAGCCATAACTCCTAACCTCATCCTGTTGCAACAGATTACAACCTAGATGAACCTAGATTACAGTCCCGAACTGAGATTAAACTCAGTTCGGGAGGCACTACCGGGGTTGGCAACTACATGTGACACATATGAAGAGATCTGCTTAAAGTCTTTCACGTCACAAAACAACATTCTAAAGGCAAACAAACATAGCTTCAGCAGCACTCTCTACATGATCCCACAAACAAAATAGATTTTCTAACTAAATCCCTACAATTCAAAACATATTTTCAGTCCAATTAGCCTAGTTCTCAACAGTTACGTAATATGTTTATTTAATACAACAACAACAACTAAAAATGTACTGTAGGCTGCGTGTTCATTTCAGAGCTGAAACAGCCCTCTACGAGTTACTGATATGAGTCATGTGTAATCTTGCTTTGCGTTCAGTATGTGTCGGTTGGAACGTAGCGATCAAAGTTCTCTGTGGTTCCTGTCCGTCTGTCTGTCACAAGTTTATCAGTCAAACATTGTTTACTTATGACAACAGTAGTCTTTCTGGTCAAAGTAAGTGGATTAGTGAAAGCCCCCACACGCTAAAGTATAGAGACAGAAATGTATTACAAAATATATATATACAGTACCAGTCAAAATTAGGGACACACCTCATTCCAGAGGTTTTTCTTTATTTTTTACTATTTTCTACGTTGTAGAATAATAGTGAAGACATCAAAACGATAAAATAACACATATGGAATCATGTAGTAACCAAAAAAGTGTTAAACAAATCAAAATATATTTTATATTTGAGATTCTTCAAATAGCCACCCTTTGCCTTGATAGCCACCCTTTGCCTTGATGACAGCTTTGCACAATCTTGGCATTCTACAAGCTTCATGAGGCAGTCACCTGGAATGCATTTCAATTAACAGGTGTGCCTTGTTAAAAGTGAATTTGTGGAATTTCTTTCCTTCTTAATGTGTTTGAGCCAATCAGTTATGTTATGACAAGGTAGGGGGGGTACTACAGAAGATAGCCCTATTTGGTAAAAGACCAAGTCCATATTATGACAAGAACAGCTCTAATAAGCAAAGAGAAACGACAGTCCATCATTACTTTAAGACATGAAGGTCCGTCAATACAGAACATTTTAAGAACTTTGAAAGTTTCTTCAAGTGCAGTTGCAAAAATCATTAAGCATTATGATGAAACTGTCTCTCATGAGGACCGCCACAGGAAAGACCCAGAGTTACCTCTGCTGCGGAGGATAAGTTCATTAGAGCCACCAGCCTCAGAAATTGCAGCCCAAATGAATTCTTCACAGAGTTCAAGTAACAGACATCTCAACATCAACTGTTCAGAGGAGACTGTGTAAATCAGGCCTTCATGGTCGAATTGCCGCAAAGAAACCACTACCAAAGGCCACCAATAAGAAGAAGAGATTTGCTTGGGCCAAGAAACACGAGCAATGGACATTAGACCGGTGGATATTTGTCCTTTGGTCTGGAGTCCAAATGTAAGATTTTTGGTCCCAACCGCTGTGTCTTTGTGAGACGCGGTGTGGGTGAACGGATAATCTCCGCATGTGTATTTCCCACCATAAAGCATGGAGGAGATGTTGTTATGGTTAGGCCATCACTGTAAATAAAAATTTGTTCTTAACTGACTTGCCTAGTTCGATAAAGGTTAAATAAAATAAATAAAAAATCGTGTGGGGTGCTTTGCTGGTAATATTCTGTGATTTATTTAGAATTCAAGGCACACTTAACCAGCATGGCTACCACACCATCCCATCTGGTTTGGGTTTAGTGGGATTATCATTTGTTTTTCAACAGGACAATGACCCAACACACCTCCAGGCGGTGTAAGGGCTTTTTGACCAAGAAGGAGAGTGATGGAGTGCTGCATCAGATGACCTGGCCTCCACAATCACCTGACCTCAACCCAATTGAGATGGTTTGGGATGAGTTGGACCGCAGAGTGAAGGAAAAGCAGCCAACAAGTGCTCAGCATATGTGGGAACTCCTTCAAGACTGTTAGAAAAGCATTCCAGGTGAAGCTGGTTGAATGCCAAGAGTGTGCAAAGCTGTCATCAAGGCAAAGGGTGGCTATTTGAAAAATCTCTAATATAAAATATATATAACACCTTCTTGGTTATTACATGATTCCATATGTGTTATTTCATAGTGTTGATGTCTTCACTATTATTCTACAATGTAGAAAATAGTCAAAATAAAGAAAAACCCTTGAATGAGTAGGTGTTCTAAAACTTTTGACTGGAAGTGTATACATACACATATATATACATACACACACACACACACACACATAATAGAAATCAAATGCTATTCTCCATTAACGCTGATATGTTATGCTCATATTGCAATCTGATCATAGCTCAAATAGAAAGCTATCTTGATCAGGCTTACTGTATTCCGGTTATAGAATAACCAACATGTTCTGTAGCGCAGTGGTTCTCAAACCTCTCCCAGACATTTCACAATTGTGTAGTAGCCCTGAACGTGCTCACCTAAGAACTGAAACAGCTCAGTTAAATAGCTTCTGTCTATTACTTTCCTGCTGACTTGAGTTGCCTGCTGGCTGTGAGGTACCTACTGTAGCTTAGCTTCTGCCATCTGTTTTTACTCACCTCCAACTTCTTCAACTCCTTCCAGAAGCATATCTTTGGTAAAGGTTGATATTTGTCCGGTGAATGAAGAGAGGCTTCCCCCGACCTGGCCGAGAGACTGGCCCAGGCCGGAGCCCAGTCCACCCAGCCACGATGACATCTTCGAGAATAACTAACGTTAGCTAGTTAGACAATAACAAACAGGCCCAACACTGGCTAGGCTAGCTAGTAAGGTGGCGATCAACTTCGACCCTACCTTCATACAATTCAGCTCTCTGTCAAAACGCATAGAAACGTTTTTTTTCCTGAATTCTTGCACTTCTTAAAACTAGCTTTGTGAAGTTGTCAATTTGGTAGAGTAAAACTGGTTGGCAAGCTAGCTACTGTAGTTGGCCGGATAGCTAGTTAGCTGGTATGCTAACGTAGGCTTGCTAGCTGGATGTGTCACTCACTGCAGTCAGATTGGTCCCGTGGATTTACGAACCTAAACAAGTTCGATAATGGATAATCCGCGTAACATTATCGAGATGATTATCTGGTCTATTATATCAGTCGTCTTTATCGTGTATGTATATACCGGTTCAGACAACGTACTAGGTCTGCCACCTCAACTGCAGCCCTCTCAGCTCGGTGCTGTGCTGTCACAGACAGAGTTTGACGTGGACACCCCAGCCGCAACACGGAATCATGGGACATTGGAGGAACATAACAGAGGGAACAATGAGACAGATATTTCACCGGATGTATAAATGTGAAGCATCCGCTTGGCGTTTCCACTCACTACCAAATATGGCAGTGAGTGGGAAGCACAGTGGCCGGCAGTGGGAGAAGATGGAAGGAGATTAATTTTGGGCCGACATTCTGCTAATTTCCTCATCGATTAAAGATTTGATCTCAATACAGTGTTCTGTTGCCAAAACTAGAATCTGTTTTGAACAGAGTGGACTACGTGTTTTATTTTAATTTTAAATCGCATTGTTTAGGAGTGCAAGCGTGAACTTCACAGAGTAGTCGTTCCCTAACGGAAATATGCAGATGAATGCTAGAATCAAATCAAATCAAATGTATTTATATAGCCCTTCGTACATCAGCTGATATCTCAAAGTGCTGTACAGAAACCCAGCCTAAAACCCCAGACAGCAAGCAATGCAGGTGTAGAAGCGCGGTGGCTAGGAAAAATATCCCTAGAAATGTCAAAACCTAGGAAGAAACCTAGAGAGGAACCAGGCTATGAGGGGTGGCCAGTCCTCTTCTGGCTGTGCCGGGTGGAGATTATAACAGAACATGGCCAAGATGTTCAAATGTTCATAAATGACCAGCATGGTCAAATAATAATAATCACAGTAGTTGTCGAGGAACAGGTAAATAGGATCTCGCTAGCTCGTTCTTGGCTCTGCCCACCTCCTTGCTTGTTCTGCAAACTATGACTCATTTGTTCCTATTGGAAACGACAGGCTGTGGTCTATCTTGGTTTAGTTATACAAATATTTGATTATACTTGGGCTGCATTCAAGACAGCAATGTTCTTCTTCGATGAGGTTTAACGGCGGTTGGCATCCAATAAATGTTGCATTACCGCCACCTACTAGACTGGAGTACAACTCCCTTACACTTTGCTTGAAAAATAAATAAATAATCAAATACCCTACCATCTAACTAACACCATCCTATGTATTTAGTCCTACTTCAGGCCAACAACCTGAAAGGATGGGACACCACCACTTAACACACCCTGTAACTCTACTGATGTCAAGTCTCACACACCCAAATACCTCTCTGTAGCTCCCACCACAACCTCTGATTCAGAGGGGTTAAATGCAGAAGACTCATTTCAGTTGAATACATTCAGTTGGACAACTGACTAGGTATCCCCCTTTCCCAACCTCCATTTTCTGCGACTTACGTTCCATCGCTGCAGTACAGTTGATAACCATTGTTATAAATGCTATAAATCCAATCTTACTGAAACATATCACTTGTTGGTTTATCCCTCTATTCTGGTACAGATCTACTAGTCACACCACTCCTCTCAGGATCCCTCCCTCTGTTCTGGTACAGATCTACTAGTCACACCACTCCTCTCAGGATCCCTCCCTCTGTACTGGTACAGATCTACTAGTCACACCAGTCCTCTCAGGATCCCTCCCTCTGTACTGGTACAGATCTACTAGTCACACCACTCCTCTCAGGATCCCTCCCTCTGTACTGGTACTGATCTACTAGTCACACCAGTCCTCTCAGGATCCCTCCCTCTGTACTGGTACAGATCTACTAGTCACACCAGTCCTCTCAGGATCCCTCCCTCTGTTCTGGTACAGATCTACTAGTCACACCACTCCTCTCAGGATCCCTCCCTCTGTTCTGGTACTGATCTACTAGTCACACCAGTCCTCTCAGGATCCCTCCCTCTGTTCTGGTACAGATCTACTAGTCACACCACTCCTCTCAGGATCCCTCCCTCTGTTCTGGTACAGATCTACTAGTCACACCACTCCTCTCAGGATCCCTCCCTCTGTACTGGTACAGATCTACTAGTCACACCAGTCCTCTCAGGATCCCTCCCTCTGTACTGGTACAGATCTACTAGTCACACCACTCCTCTCAGGATCCCTCCCTCTGTACTGGTACTGATCTACTAGTCACACCAGTCCTCTCAGGATCCCTCCCTCTGTACTGGTGCAGATCTACTAGTCACACCACTCCTCTCAGGATCCCTCCCTCTGTACTGGTACAGATCTACTAGTCACACCACTCCTCTCAGGATCCCTCCACCTTGACCCATCTTCCTCTACTTCCTTCACTGCCTCAGCATATGACAACTTCTGCACTACTCCAACCCTGGAAACCTCAACCTGCATCTCTCTCTCACGGGACATTTCTGATCCCCAGCCCCATGGGAACCCCTACAATTAACACATTCCACTACTTTCCCCAATGCTACACATTCCTTTGTCTCATTCCCTTCTGCACACTTCTCACACCTAGGAACCTCCCAGCTACACACTGCTGCCACATGCCCATAAACCTCACACCTGTAACAACGTCATGTATTCGGCACAAAACCTCGTACAGGATAACTTATATATCCTAACATCACTTTGTCGGGGAAAGACAACATGAAAACTCAAAATAACAGACAATGACTCTTCTGTTTCACCACTCACGCCACCCTGTCTGCGTCGCACCAAACGACAAGCATCACAAACCCCGGGAATCTTTTCCTTCAGTTGGTCAACTTCTGCATTTACTGCTACCCCAGTTATCACTGCTTTCAATGGCGCACTTTTCTTGAGAGCAAAACAATTCACATTTCTTGCCCCAGTTTGTTTAACATGGAGCTCCTTCTCCCTCTGACCAGCAGAAACACAAACAATTATCACAAGACCACTTCTGGTTATCGTCACCGATTCCACAGCAGCCAACTCTGTTTTCACCCACCCTGAAACCACAAATGGATCAGCAAAAAGGCAAGGGTCCACTTTTTCCAAAAACGTCACTCCTACTGTCACAGACTCATCTTTATCCTGACCCTCGGTGCCAGCCTCGGGCTCCGAGAACTTCACCACACCGACCACCTCCGATACTTTGACCTCATTCACTTCCATTTCACCTCCTGTCTTCCTCTTACACTTTCTACCATTCTTCTTTAACAAACCATTTCCTTTTTTTCTGCCATTTTTAACCGACTCAAGCTCACCCTCTGCCCCTCTCTCGCTCTCTCTTAGACCTCCTCTTCCTCTCTCTCGCTATTAGACCTCCTCTTCGTCTCTCTCGCTCTTAGACCTCCTCTTCCTCCCTCTCTCTCTTACACCTCCTCTTCCTCCCTCTCTCTCTCAGACCTCCTCTTCCTCTCTCTCTCTCTCTCTCTCTCTCTCTCTCTCTCTCTCTCTCTCTCTCTCAGACCTCCTCTTCCTCCCTCTCTCTCTTAGACCTCCTCTTCCTCTCTCTCTCTCTCTTAGACCTCATCTTCCTCCCTCTCTCTCTTAGACCTCCTCTTCCTCCCTCTCTCTCTCTCTTAGACCTCCTCTTCCTCCCTCTCTCTCTTAGACCTCCCCTTCCTCCCTCTCTCTCTCTCTTAGACCTCCTCTTCCTCCCTCTCGCTCTTAGACCTCCTCTTCGTCTCTCTCGCTCTTAGACCTCCTCTTCCTCCCTCTCTCTCTTAGACCTCCTCTTCCTCCCTCTCTCTCTCAGACCTCCTCTTCCTCTCTCTCTCTCTCTCTCTCAGACCTCCTCTTCCTCCCTCTCTCTCTTAGACCTCCTCTTCCTCTCTCTCTCTCTCTTAGACCTCCTCTTCCTCCCTCTCTCTCTTAGACCTCCCCTTCCTCCCTCTCTCTCTCTCTTAGACCTCCTCTTCCTCCCTCTCTCTCTTAGACCTCCTCTTGCTCCCTCTCTCTCTCTCTTAAACCTCCTCTGCCTCTCTCTCTTAGACCTCCTCTTCCTCCCTCTCTCTCTTAGACCTCCTCTTCCTCCCTCTGTCTCTCTCTTAGACCTCCTCTTCCTCCCTCTCTCTCTCAGACCTCCTCTTCCTCCCTCTCTCTCTTAGACCTCCTCTTCCTCTCTCTCTCTCATAGACCTCCTCTTCCTCCCTCTCTCTCTTAGACCTCCTCTTCCTCTCTCTCTCTCTTAGACCTCATCTTCCTCCCTCTCTCTCTTAGATCTCCTCTTCCTCGCTCTCTCTCTCTTAGACCTCATCTTCCTCCCTCTCTCTCTTAGACCTCCTCTTCCTCCCTCTCTCTCTCTCTTAAACCTCCTCTGCCTCTCTCTCTTAGACCTCCTCTTCCTCTCTCTCTCTCAGACCTCCTCTTCCTCTCTCTCTCTCTTAGACCTCCTCTTCCTCCCTCTGTCTCTCTCTTAGACCTCCTCTTCCTCCCTCTCTCTCTCAGACCTCCTCTTCCTCCCTCTCTCTCTTAGACCTCCTCTTCCTCTCTCTCTCTCATAGACCTCCTCTTCCTCTCTCTCTCTTAGACCTCCTCTTCCTCTCTCTCTCTCTCTCTTAGACCTCCTCTTCCTCCCTCTCTCTCTCAGACCTCCTCTTCCTCCCTCTCTCTCTTAGACCTCCTCTTGCTCTCTCTCTTAGACCTCCTCTTCCTCCCTCTCTCTCTCAGACCTCCTCTTCCTCCCTCTCTCTCTTAGACCTCCTCTTCCTCTCTCTCTCTTAGACCTCCTCTTCCTCTCTCTCTCTTAGACCTCCTCTTCCTCTCTCTCTCTCTTAGACCTCCTCTTCCTCCCTCTCTCTCTCTCTCTCTTAGACCTCATCTTCCTCCCTCTCTCTCTTAGACCTCTTCCTCTCTCTCTCTCTTAGACCTCATCTTCCTCCCTCTCTCTCTTAGATCTCCTCTTCCTCTCTCCCTCTCTCTCAGACCTCATCTTCCTCCCTCTCTCTCTTAGACCTCCTCTTCCTCCCTCTCTCTCTTAGATCTCCTCTGCCTCTCTCTCTCAGACCTCCTCTTCCTCCCTCTCTCTCTCAGACCTCCTCTTCCTCCCTCTCTCTCTTAGACCTCCTCTTCCTCCCTCTCTCTCTCAGACCTCCTCTTCCTCACTCTCTCTCTCAGACCTCCTCTCCCTCTCTCGCTCTTAGACCTCCTCTTCCTCCCTCTCTCTCTCAGACCTCCTCTTCCTCCCTCTCTCTCTCAGACCTCCTCTTCCTCTCTCTCTCTCTCTCTCTCTCTCTCTCTCTCTCTCTCTCAGACCTCCTCTTCCTCCCTCTCTCTCTTAGACCTCCTCTTCCTCTCTCTCTCTCTCTTAGACCTCCTCTTCCTCCCTCTCTCTCTTAGACCTCCCCTTCCTTCCTCTATCTCTCTCTTAGACCTCCTCTTCCTCCCTCTCTCTCTTAGACCTCCTCTTCCTCCCTCTCTCTCTTAGATCTCCTCTGCCTCTCTCTCTCAGACCTCCTCTTCCTCCCTCTCTCTCTCAGACCTCCTCTTCCTCCCTCTCTCTCTTAGACCTCCTCTTCCTCCCTCTCTCTCTCAGACCTCCTCTTCCTCACTCTCTCTCTCAGACCTCCTCTCCCTCTCTCTCTCAGACCTCCTCTTCCTCCCTCTCTCTCTCAGACCTCCTCTTCCTCCCTCTCTCTCTTAGATCTCCTCTGCCTCTCTCTCAGACCTCCTCTTCCTCCCTCTCTCTCTCAGACCTCCCCTTCCTCTCCCTCTCTCTCAGACCTCCTCTTCCTCTCTCTCTCTCCCTTAAACCTCCTCAGCCTCTCTTTTTCCCTCCATTCCTCCTCCGTATTCCAAGTATACGTTTCCTTATAATAATACTGCACTTCTCCTGACATACATCTTGTTCTTGCCTTCTCAAGGGATGCCATTTAACCGGCTGTCACAACCTCCGTACAATCAGCAGGAACCCCTCGGGATGTAGCGCTCAACAGTTCATCCCACTTATAAAACAGCTGCTTCGTCTTGATGTCCTTCTTTATCAAAAGCTACCGCCAACGCTTTTCCATTTCAAACAAGCGCGCTCTTCCATCCACCGTCTCGCTTCACGCCTTCCAGCAGCCTATTTGATACGATACCCTCTTCCAAGACCTCAATGCTTTCCACACTGTTATTAAACGCTGTCATGGACATTATAATGTGCTTTTCTCCATAATGTAGATTTCATATTTCATACATAGATTCCAGTCAATAGTCAACGCCCACAATAAGGTCCAATGACCTTTTTGTATGACAATGTTCAAACCTGATCAAATCAAATCAAACTATGTATAGATAATAAACGGCGAGTAGCAGCAGCGGACAATGCAGGTAGCATTGGTAGCCGTTTGATTATCTGTTCAGCGGTCTTATGGCTTGGGGGTAGAAGCTGTTAAGGAGCCTTTTGGACCTAGACTTGGCATTCCGGTACCGCTTGCCGTGCGATAGCAGAGAGAACAGTCTATGACTAGGGTGACTGAAGTCTTAGACAATTTTTAGGGCCTTCCTCTGACACCGCCTGGTATAGAGGTCCTGAATGGCAGAAAGCTTGGCCTCAGTGATGTACTGGGCCGTTCGGACTACCCTCTGTAGTGCCTTGCAAACAGAGGGATGCTGAATAGGCTGAACTTAGCTAGCTGCATTTGCTTACAATGAAACTGAAAATCTCTCTCTCTCGCCTCCATTTTGGAAGAAATTAATTTGTTCAAAACTGTTCAACTATTTTCTTTCTCTCTTTGAGTCAAATACTCACCACATTTTATACACTGCAGTGCTAGTTATCTGTAGCTTATGCTTTCAGTACTAGATTCACCCTCTGATCCTTTGATTGGGTGGACAACATTTCAGTTCATGCTGTAAGAGCTCTGATAGGTTGGAGGACGTCCTCTAGAAGTTGTCATAATTACTGTGTAAGTCTATGGAAGGGGGTGAGAACCATGAGCCTCCTAGGTTTTGTATTGAAGTCAATGTACCCAGAGGAGGATGGAAGCTAGCTGTCCTCCGGCTACACCATGGTGCTACCCTACAGAGTGCTGTTGAGGTTACTGTAGACCTTGCATTGCATTGCAAAATCATGTGTTTTAATCAATTATTTGGTGACGTGAATATATTTAGTATAGTTTTATCTAAAAAGTACAACTTTTTAAATGTTTGACACTTTTTATTTTTATGAAATTCACTGAAGTGGATGGTCCGCCACTTCCTCCTCTGAGGAGCCTCCACTGGTGATATGAGCCATGATCAGCCCTTCAAATCACTTCATGGCTACATACGTGAGTGTTACGGGTCGGTAGTCATTTAGGCAGGTTACCTTTGGTGTTCTTGGGCACAGGGACTATGGTGGTCTGCTTGAAACATGTAGGTATTACAGACTCAGTCAGGGACAGGTTGAAAATGTCAGTGAAGACACTTGCCAGTTGGTCAGCGCATGCTTCGAGTACACGTCCTGGTAATCCGTCTGGCCCTGTGGCCTTGTGAATGTTGACCTGTTTAAAGGTCTTACTCACATCGGCTACAGAGAGAGTGATCACACAGTTGTCCGGAACAGCTGGTGCTCTAATGCATGCTTCAGTGTTGCTTGCCTTGTAGCGTGCATAGAAGTCATTTAGCTCGTCTGGTAGGCTAGTGCCACTGGGAAGCTCGCGTCTTGTCTCCCCTTTGTAATCCGTAATAGTTTCCAAGCTCTGGACATCTGACTAGCGTCAGAGCCGGTGTAGTAGGATTCAATCTTAGTCCTGTATTGATGCTTTGCCTGTTTGATGGTTAGTCAGAGGGCATAGTGTGATTTCTTATAAGCACCGGGGTTAGATGTCCCGCTCCTTGAAAGCGGCAGCTCTAGCCTTTAGCTCAGTGCGAATGTTGCCTGTAGTCCATGGCTTCTGGTTGGGGTATGTACGTACAGTCACTGTGGGAACGACGTCCTCGATGCACTTATTGATGAAGCCGGTGATTGATGTGGTATACTCCTCAATGCCATCAGATGAATCCCAGAACATATTCCAGTCTGTGCTAGCAAAACATTATTGTAGCTTAGCATCCGCGTCTGTGTGGAGTAAAGGTGGTCTAGAGTTTTTTTCCCCCTCTGGTTGCACATGTGACATGCTGGTAAAAATGAAGTAAAATGTATTTAATTTTTCCTGCATAAAAGTCCCCGGCCACTAGGAGCGCTACCTCTGGATGAGCATTTTCCTGTTTGCTAATGGATTTATACAGCTCGTTGAATGCGGTCTAAGTGCCAGCATTGGTTTGTGGGGGTAAATAGATGGCTACGAAAAATATAGCCGTTATTGACAAATAGACACAGACCACAACCCCTCGTCTTACAGGAAGTAGCTGTTCTGTCTTGCCGATGCACGGAAAACCCAGCCAACTGTATATTATTCATTATTCACCTAAACATTTTATACAATATATATACAAAAGCATATGGACACCCCTTCAAATTAGTAGATTAATCTATTTCAGCCACACGTGTTGCGGACAGGTGTATAAAATCAAGCACACCGCCATGCAATCTCCATAGACAAACATTGGCAGTAGAATGGCCTTACTGAAGAGATCAGTGACTTTCAACATGGCACCGTCATAGGGTGCCACATTTCCAACAAGTCAGTTCTTCAAATTTCTGCTCTGCTAGAGCTGCCCCGGTCTTGTAAGTGCTGTTACTGTGAAGTGGAAACGTCTAGAAGCAACAATGGCTCAGCCGTGAAGTGGTAAGCCCCACAAGCTCACCGAACGTGACTGCCGAGTGCTGAAGCGTGTAGCGCGTAAAAATCGTCTGTCCTCGGTTGCAAAACTCACCATCAAGTTCCAAACTGCCTCTGGAAACAACATCGGCACAAGAACTGTTCGTCGGGATCTTCATGAAATGGGTTTCCATGGCAGAGCAGCCGCACACAAGCCTAAGATCACCATGTGCAATGCCAAGCGTCGGCTGGAGTGGTGTAAAGCTCATCGCCATTGGACTCTGGAGCAGTGGAAACCCGTTCTCTGGAGTGATGAATCACGCTTCACATTCTGGCAGTCTGACGGACGAATCTGGGTTTGGCGGATGCCAGGAGAACGCTACCTGCCCCAATGCACAGTGCCAACTGTAAAGTTTGGTGGAGGAGGAATAATGGTCTGGGGATGTTTTTCATGGTTCAGGCCCCTTAGTTCCACTGAAGGGAAATCTTAACGCTACAGCATACAATGACATTCTAGACGATTCTGTGCTTCCAACTTTGTGGCAACAGTTTGGGGAAGGCCCTTTTCCTGTTTCAGCATGACAATAGCCCCGTGCACAAAGCGAAAGGTCCATAAAGAAATGGTTTGTCGAAATCGGTGTGGAAGAACTTGACTGGCCTGCACAGAGCCCTGACCTCAACCCCATCAAACAACTTTGGGATGAATTGGAACTCCGACTGCGAGCCAAGCTTAGGTTTCCATACCTCACTAATGTGCTTGTGCTGAATAGGAAGCAAGTCCCTGCAGAAATGTTCCAACATCTAGTGGAAAGCCTTCCCAGAATAGTGGAGGCTGTTATAGCAGCAAAAGGGGGGACCAACTCCATATTAATGCCCATGATTTTGGTTTGAGATGTACAACGAGCAGGTGTCCACATACTTTTGGTCATGTAGTCTATGTTGGGTCAGTTAGATGAGTTTTGGCCAGGCCAGTGTATGTAGGGTCAGGTAGATGAGTTTTGGCCAGGCCAGTATTAGCAGGAACTCACCTCTGGTTGTTCCAACAGGGTATGTAGGCCTACGATAGTTTCTAAGGAGGAATCTACTATAATTCATCTACAGCATGGCAATTTCCTGTCAGGCAAGTATACACTGCTAAGAAAAGCAGTGTTGTGTTTTAAACTGAAACAAATAATTTATGCATCCACAGACAGATGAAACAAAAACAAACAAGTGTTTTTATCTTCAGGTTTGATGTTTATTAAAATAATCCTTTTCACATTTAAATAATCCTCAGTAGCTAAGTTTCCATCCAATTGGAGAGACAGATTTTCATGTGAATATTCTAGAATCCGCATAAAAGAAAATATGCAAATGTTTATTTGTCAAAACAGCAGTCAAGCGTCGATCATCACGTCACCAGAGTAAGACCTCTCGATATTTATTGGATACGTGCCTCAAGATCACCGTGCACTTTTTCACCGTGCACTTTTTCACCACCCTGTGAAGTTCAACCCATTTCATCTGTAGCCTAGTAACCTGCACGGTTTTCCGAGTCGTAGTGGAAGGATCACACACACACACACACACACACCATATCATTGCGTGACTCCAAAGTTTACGTCGATATGATAGTTATATCAACATTTTGCGCATAAAAAGGAAGTTTCCACTGCCATTTCTCGCACAATACATTTTACCAACACAAAAAGGACACACCATGTTGAACGAACAAATTATCTGTCGGCATTTATACAATTGTTCCCGAAACTTTTCGGTTTCCATCCCAGCTTTCATTATCTTTTTTTAATCTTTTTTTATAGGTATGACTTTACTCACATAAAAACTGTGAATGGAAACACAAGTTTCTATGGGGAAAATAAACTTAACAGATTTAAGATGGGGAGGGTAACATCATACAGGAGAAGGGGATAAGTATAAATTAATATAACTGTAATGAATATGCCGTCATCACTGCACCACCCATCAGCATCTGACTGCATAACAGCTATAAAACCCCATTCTACTGTGACTGACCTGTGGATCTTTAGGTAGGACGGGGGGTGGGACAGGGGAGAGGACAGGGGGTGGGACAGGGGAGAGGACAGGGACAGGGGAGGGGGGTTGCACAATTCTAGAAACTTTCTCCAAATTCCCAGGTTTCCCAGAAATCCTAGTTCCAGTTAGTGGATTCCCTCCTTGGTTATTCTGATTCCAGGAAACCTCCAAAGAGAATGTCTGGAAAACCTGGACATTTTGGGGAACGTTACAAGAATTTTGTCAACCCTTAGGAGGTGGATAACAGGGAAAAGTGATCCTAAGTCAGTCAGTGTCCCATAGAGTAGCTAGCATGTCAGTTCTGTGCTTATTGAGTCATTAAATCAGCAGCTTGCTCCATCCCTACTCCAACTAGCCTTTGGTCTCAGATCTAGGTGTGCTTTCTAGCCAACTCCTATGGTCATTGTCATGCCAACAGAGAAGGGAGCTGGCAAAACACAGACCTGCCAACCTTGAAGTGTCACTTCAGCGCGGCACCACAGACGCCATTTTGCAATAAAAAAAAATAAAAAAACTTTAAACTGCCATTTCCTGAAACCTAGTCTTAAATTATATCAAATGTAGTCTTGTGTTTGATCCTAAATAAAATTGAGCTGGTCTCAATGACACTTTCACATTTTTCTAGGTTCAATTTAGGGGTAATTCTGATGAATATATGTCTTTATGTGGAATAGAGTCTAGTGAAAGTGTAGACTGGCTTCTTCATTTTGTTCGGGGAGAATTCTGAATAATTAAATTACTGGATGCAATGTATTAGTCTAGCTTACTGTGGGCTATATAGACTATGAAACAACTAGGGGTATCAGAGCTGGTATCGGAGCTGGTTTCAGATCTCTATCCCTGATCTAATCCATCAGGCCTGAATACTAGCCTAACATTCATTCAACATGCCTCGTTGTCATCGGTGAATTGATTTGCCACAGCATTAGCCAGCCTACTGTTGACGTCTAGCTACATCAAGAGGACAGATCAAGAAACTGATTGATTAACATTGGCCTACTAATCGTTAAAACGTCTAACAGAACTTTCTGTGATGGACGGTACCGGCGGAGGAGCTCTTCCTTGCCACGACCGTTTTCCATCCACGCAGCGACTCGCACATTTCCCCTTGCTCGTCAACGCGCTGTTACGGAGATCAAAGCATGTGCGGTCAAGAAAATGTTCTCGGTTCGTTTAATAAATGCTGTAGCTAACTACTTTCGTCGTAATGACGCCTTAACCAAGGAGCTAACTACAAAATAATAGTGGTTATGTGCTTGACTAAACACACTATTTTGGAAAATGTATTAAGCAAAACAAATTGTTCTCCATTTTTCCTACCCTTTTTTCCCCTCACACGTCAGTGGTATCAACGGACGTGGCGGAGAGCTGCCATCCAGCCTGAGAGAGGGAAATAGTACTGTAATGAAACAGGCAGGGAGCAGGTCTCGAACCCTCGACCTTCTAGGCCCGAGGTCCGGCGCGCTATCGACTGTGCCGCAAAAGCATGCTCGAACGGCAGAGTCGATATCCGCGCTTATAAACCCAGGGTCGTTACAATACTGTGACTTTAGGGTTACGGCCTGTAGCTGAGATCGCGATTTTCCCTCCTCGCCCATGTCCTCTGATTGGCTCAGCTCCAACTTCACACGGTTGAGTCAAAAGCCACAATTCGCCGACTAAAAGCCCATTTGTGTTATTTTAAAGGGTCCCCCCATACCAGCGTACTTTTGACCTAAAGTTGCGTGCATGGTAGGCAGGTCTAAACAGCACAAACAGATCTGGCACCAGGCTAGTCTTCGATGACAAAGGGAACTAATCTCTTCACCTTACCCCAGATCACAACAACATATATATAATAAAGCTCTATCATGACATCGTTCAGGCCTTGTGTTCTATCTCCCTGCAGGATGGTCGTGGATCTCATGCATCTCTGGGGAATAGGTCAACAGAACAACCATGACCCATAGGTGCAGTAGTGCCTGAAAAAAAAAAAAAAAAGGGCTTTAAAAGATTATTGTGACACGTTTATTTTGAACAAAAGACTGTGTAAAACATTTTTTATTTTATTTTTAAACAGCAAGAGTTTTGTACTGGTCTTCATTGGTTTTATTCAGTTAAAAAGGAGTAGAGAATTTCAACTTATATTTTGGTTAGCGTTACATGTACAGTAATTATAGTAGTTGCAATACACAAGTTGCATTAGAGCAAAAGACACTCACCATATAAAGTATTACAAAAACCCGAGCCATGGGGTAGCGTCTCAGGAAGATTCCTAATCGGATGCTGGAAGGACAAGATTTTCAGATTATTGTCGAGGTGAGATATAAATGTGTGACACTCGTGTGGTTGAATGGTAAACATTCGTGCCTATAAAATATGAAAAAAGCATTGAAACATATAGAACGAGAATGAAATTCCACTGCTCTTTAACAACAAAAACAGCTCATGTATTGTGACAAGTTAACAATACCAAACAATTCCTAAAACTTAACTTGAGGTACAGTTGTATGGTAACATTCCTGATACTGATAAGAGCCTTGAAGGTCTTGTGGTAGATTGCCCTGTCTGGCCTGTCTACCCCTGTTTCTGTACTGTCTGAATAAAGCATTTTTTAAGATCACACTACATTTAGAAAACACACACACAAAAAAAAAAAAATGTTTTGATAAGGCCAACCCTCTGGTATAATAGCTCACCTGAACCGGTCGATGGTGCTGGCTGCCTTGCGTACCTGGCCATACACTCCTGGACTGTCGTGGTCGTTGAACAGGATTGGTGCGTTCCTCTGTCGTGTCCCTGTGTGACGTTAACATAAAGGTATTTTCAGTCCTGCCATCCAAGAGGTTATGGTGAAATCATGAAACAAATCTCACATCTTTTACTAATAACATCTCAGCTTTCCCAAAATCTGCTCAAATCTCCTTCAAAAAAAATGTCTCTGTGGCCTGAAAATACGTTCTCTAGAACTAGATAAAAAGACCAGCCACAAACAATAAAAATCAGTGGAATTGTGAGCTCTTTAATAAGTCCAACTACCACTGGATAAAATTAGTGCTATATTTAGGAACAAGGGAGAAGACTTCTATACAACATGGGACTCCTTTTTACTATCTGTTCCCCCTAATCTTGCTGTTCCCCCTAATCTTGCTGTTCCCCTGAGAAGTGTCAATATAAAAAAACAATATGGTGAATCTATGAGTCATTCCGATGTACAACTGGATTCTGGGCATTTTGATTCTGCTTTCTTGTGCTGTTGCTGCATTTCTCTTGTGGTGTTGCTGTAAAACCTCCGATACACTATACTACAGTAAACTTAAAGACAAAAAATAACTTTAGGTATAATGAAACATTGTAAGAGAGTAGAGAACTGAAAGTGAATCCGTTCTGTTGGTTGTCATGTTTAATGTAATCTTGTTTTTTCAATCTCTGAAAAAACATTGTGAAGACTCAAATTAATATTGAAGTTGTTATTCTGAGCAGGGAGCACACACACACTGCAAATTATTATTTATTTTTTTAAATCTAGATTTCTTTGATGAAATATTTCTCAGTTACAATTTTATGCAGATTTTATGCAAAAGCTTCTGTAGAAAAATCTAGAGAATGCTGTCTGTTGTAAAATGAAGTATTAATGTCATGGCCATGTTTAGTCAATTCCACATGGAATAACACTTTTGTTGTGTGCTTTCATATAGGATCTAGCTGTGAGGTGAGCTGTGATTTGTTCACCGGAACCAGCCTTTCCTCCCTGCTTCCTGTTTTTGTTAAAAGTGAGCCTGATTCTGGACCAGCCGCTGACCAACAAACAGGCAATTTCCCCCCAGACAGGAGTGTGAAGAAGCCTGGTCACATGTTGTCAACACATAAGTATTACTCCTGGGCCTTAAGCCTAATTTTCACATCAAAACTGAAGCGACAGAAGTGAGTTTGTAAAGTCACCCGACTGAATGCTTCTGTTACTTTTTAAAATAGACTTTGAGAATCAAAAGGGATTATATAGGAATCTGAACATCGAAATGAAAACGGGACGATGTCTTGTTGAATAGACTTGGAGAATCAAAAGGGATCATACAGGAATCTGAACATCGAAATGAAAACGGGACGATGTCTTGTTGAATAGACTTGGAGAATCAAAAGGGATTATACAGGAAACTGAACATCGAAATGAAAACGGGACGATGTCTTGTTGAATAGACTTGGAGAATCAAAAGGGATCATACAGGAATCTGAACATCGAAATGAAAACGGGACGATGTCTTGTTGAATAGACTTGGAGAATCAAAAGGGATTATACAGGAAACTGAACATCGAAATGAAAACGGGACGATGTCTTGTTGAATAGACTTGGAGAATCAAAAGGGATTATACAGGAAACTGAACATCGAAATGAAAACGGGACGATGTCTTGTTGAATAGACTTGGAGAATCAAAAGGGATTATACAGGAAACTGAACATCGAAATGAAAACGGGACGATGTCTTGTTGTTAGGTGAGTTTGAGGAAGAGAGAAGGATGGGAGTTTGTCTCTAAAGTACAAATGCACTACGATGTCAGATAAAGGACATCCTAAATGCACAGATCTGAACAAAACAGGTTCCCAACCCACCAAAACACATGGAAATGATGTGAACAAAACACACAAGGTTAGAAAATCCAAAGGAGATGAAAAGGAAGATGGAAACAGAAATAATTTCTGTGTGGAAAAGATTTTGGTCAAAAAAAGACCTGCTGAAAAACACCCAGAACACTGGGGAAAAGAGCATACATCTTGTGAAGGATACAGGAAGAGCTTCACCAGCAGAGAAAACTGAAGAGACACACCAGCCAGGTCACGCAAGAGAAAAGCACTACCACTGCACTGAATGTGGGAGTATGTTTTCACACTTTGTGGATCTTATAAAGCACCAGCGCGGCTCCACACAGGAGAAAGATCCTCCCCTTGTACAGCGTGTGTAAAGAGAGTTTCCGTCGTACACACACTCTCAGTAGGCACAAGATAATCCACACAGGGGGAAAAAACCCAACTGTTGCCAACAATGTAGTACATCTTCGTCGAAAAGATGAGCTTGATAAAACACATGATGATCCACACTGGGTTAAAGACCACCTGTGATGAGTGTGGGACGAGTTTCACTAGCAGCGCAAACTTAGAGAGACACGAGGCACGGCACACTTGAGAACGCCCTTATCACTGCACTGAATGTGGGAAGACACTTGCCGAAAACACCAGTGATCTTACAAGCCACCAGCGGATCCACACAGAAGTTGTACCCTTCTCTTCTACAGAGTGTGTAAAGAGATTCCGTCATTCCTTCACGCTCAGTAAGCACAAGAGAGTTCCCCACGGGAGAGACCCTACCTCTGCTCCCAGTGTGGGAAACGCTTTACATATACCAACAATTTGAGTGGCCACCTGAAGAAAACAAAAAAAATAAATTAAAATTAAAAATAAAAAGGAAAGAGCTTGAGCAAAGTGTTGAGTGCTTGTTCATCAGATCATTTTTTTTTTTTAAAGCTTCCCAAAATCTCAAATCAATGTTTTTATTTGACGATCTGTGTTGGCAAACATTTTGTCTCCAGGGCAACACCAGGATTTCAAAATTCAGCAGAGGGAAGCACAGATTAAATTTCAGACCGATTTGTTCTCAAAAACAATTCGCAGGCCAGCAAAAAAAGGGCTGTTTAAAAAATATATATATTAAAAAGGTCCATTATAATTTCTACTTTATCCAGTTTTAGACATTCAAGAGTAGCATGGAGTTTGTTTTCCCCCCAAAAATAATAAATTCCCCACCCTGACCCTTAGCCTGGACCCAGACCTGAAGGAGTTGGTTACACATTATTAACATATCTGGGACAACCAGGCTACATAATCATATCCATCCACATGACATCAGTCTCACCTGAGCTGGTCAAAAATAGTATACTAAATGTACATAGGGTGCTATTTAAAAAAAAAAAACAGCCCCAGCCTCACCTGGGCTCTCCATGCTGCTCATGTTAATGGCCGGCCCCCCGGTCTGCCCTTCTCCCTGGACGCTCTTCAGCTGGGCCTCAAGCCTCTCTAGCTGGAAGACCAGTGAGCTCTTCTCTGTTCCCAGGGACTCCAGCATGGTCTGTTTCTGGATCAGAGTCTCCGTCAGCTGGTGTAACCTGCTCTCTAGCTCCACCTGGCTACTGCTGCTCAGAGCCTTATTGGTCAGCTAGGGAGGCAGGATGGTGAGGCAGAGGGAGGGGGAGAACAAAACAAAAAAAGAGGGCGGGACAGGGAAATGTAACATTACTTGTGCTTCTTCTAAAATCAAATAAGCGTATTGGTCGTATACAATTTAGCACATGTCATAACTCGTGCAATGAAATGCTTATGTTCCTAGCTCCTAACAATGCAGTAGAATGTCAAAAAAGGTCACATTTTATATATATATATATATAAATAAAATGTGAACTTTATTGACATATACAACATCCCGGAGTCGGCTCTTCACTGTTGACGTTGAGACTGGTGCTTTGCAGGTACAATTTAATGAAGCTGCCAGTTGAGGACTTGTAAACAATTTTTGGAAAAATTACTTGTGTCATGCACAAAGTAAGATGTCCTAACCGACTTGCCAAAACTATAGTTTGTTAACACCAAATTTGTGGAGTGGTTGAAAAACAAGTTTTAAAAGACTCCGACCTAAGTGTATGTAAACTTCCGACTTTAACTGGTATGTCTATATACCTGGTTTCTGAGTTTCTGTATCTCATCCTCCCGATCCTTGATGCGACTCTGCAGTGTGGTCTTGGCACGGTGGTTTTCCTCCTCTACATACTGTAGCTCCTACATCACACACACACACACACACACACACACACACACACACACACACAAAAAGTTCCCTTTAGCCCAGATACAGAGAAAGAAACAGGCATGGACTACCTGGACATGTGGTCGAATAAGAAACAAAACACATTTCCCATCGCAAAACGTTTCATAATGTTTTCCGTTGCACACCTTAATGAATAGGACCCAAATTTAAAGTTTTATTAGTCGGATACATTGGATACGCTTGGTAGACATCGTCCAATGAAATGCTGACTTGCAGGTTCCTTCGACAATGCAACAATAAGAAAATAAAACAAAACAATATAATACACATTTTAGCATCGGTATAATACAGGAAGGCACAATTTATAATATTTACAGGTGTATTGGGGAAGGGGGAGATGGGGCAGTGTATAAACTGGGCAGTATAATAAGAGTCTGGTAGCAACAGATGTGATGTGTGTAGCATGAACGTACACCACATGGCCAAACATATGTGAACACCTGCTCGTCGAACATCTCATGCCAAAATCATGGGCATTAATATGAAGTTGGTTCCCCCTCTTTGCTGCTATAACAGCCTCCACTCTTCTGGGAAGGCTTTCCACTAGATGTTGGAACATTGCTGTGGGACTTGCTTCCATTCAGCCACAAGAGCATTAGCTAGGTCGGGTACTGATGTTGAGCGATTAGGCCTGGCTCGCAGTCGGCGTTCCAATTCATCCCAAAGGTGTTCGATGGAGTCGAGGTCAGGGCTCTGTGCAGGCCAGTCAAGTTCTTCCACACCGATCTCGACAAACCATTTTTGAATGGGACCTTGCATTGTGCATTGTCATGCTGAAACAGGAAAGGGCCTTCCCCAAACTGTTGCCACAAAGCTGGAAGCACAGAATCTTCTAGAATGTCATTGTATGCTGTAGCGTTTAGGTTGCCCTTCAGTGGAACCTAAAACAGCCCCAGACCATTATTCCTCCTCCACCAAACTTTACAGTTGGCACTATATTTCGGGCAGGTAGCGTTCTCCTGGCATCCTCCAAACCCAGATTTGTCCATCAGACTGCCAGAATGTGAAGCGTGGTTCATCACTCCAGAGAATGTGTTTCCACTGCTCCAGAGTCCAATGGTGGTGAGCTTTACACCACTCCAGCCGACGCTTGGCATTGAGCATGGTGATCTTAGGCTTGTGTGCGGCTGCTCGGACATGGAAACCAATTTCATGAAGCTCCCGACGAACAGTTTTTTTTGCCGATGTTGCTTCCAGAAGCAGTTTGGAACTAGGTAGCGAGTGTTGTAACCGAAGACAGCACTTGGCGGTCCCGTTCTGTGAGGTTATCTGGCCTACCACTTTGCGCCAGAGCCATTGTTGCTCCTCGACATTTCCACTTCACAATAACAGCATTTACAGGTGAGCGGGACAGCTCTAGCAAGGAAGAAAATTGACAAATTGACTTGTTGGAAAGGTGGCATCCTTCAGTAAGGCCATTCAACTGCCAATGTTTGTCTACGGAGATTGCTGGGCTGTGTGCTCGATTTTATACACCTGTCAGCAACGGGTGTGGCTGAAAAAGCGTCACATACTTTGTGTATGACTGTGTGTGTCTGTGAGTGTGAGCGACCGAGCGCTGAGGTGTGGCTTGAGCTGATGGCTTGTAGATAGAAACTGTCTCTGAACCTGTTGGTATCAGACCTCCTGCTCCGATACTGTCCGCTCGACGGTAAGGGAGAGAACAGCTCGTGGCTGGGGTATGTGGGATCCTTGATGATGCTTCCTCAGACACCATTTTGAGTAGATTTCCTGGATGTGAACATAGCCCCAGTGATGTACTGAGCCATCTGCACCACCCACTGGAGGGCCTTGCGGTCGTGTATGGAGTAATTCCCTTACTAGGCCGTGATGCAATTGGTCAGGACGCACTCGACGGTGCTGCGGTAGTATTCGGTGAGGATCCGGGGTTGGCATGCCGAATTTATTCAGCCGCCTTAGTAAGTAGCGACGCTGTTGCGTCCTCTTGACAAGAGTGGCGGTGTTGTTGGTCGATGTCAAGTCCTTGGTGATGTGGACGCAGAGGAACTTTAAACTCGTGATTCTCTCTACTGCAGTCCCATTGATGTGAATCGGGGCATGTTCCCTCTGCTTCCTGAAGTCAACAATCAACTTTGTTTTGCTGACATTGAGGGAGAGGTTGTTGTCATGACACCACAATGCCAGTTCACTGACCTCTTCCTTAAAGGCTGACTCATCGTTTTTGGTTATCAGGACGACAACCTTGGTGTCGTCAGCAAACTTGATGATGGAAAGTGCAAAGTCTCACAGTCGTGGGTGAACAGGGAGTACAGCAGAGGACCGAGGACACATCCCTGGGGGACTCCTGTGTTAAGAGTCAGTGTGGAGTAGGTGTCGTGCAAAGTCTCACAGTCGTGGGTGAACAGGGAGTACAGCAAAGGACTGAGGACACATCCCTGGGGGACTCCTGTGTTAAGAGTCAGTGTGGAGGAGGTGTTGTTACCAAAACACACAGCCTGTGGTCTGCTCGTCAGTAAGACCAGAATCCAGTTGCACTGGGTGGTGTTCAGACACAGGGCTCTGAGCTTGGTGTCGAGCTTGGATGAAACAATAGTGTTGAATGTTGAACTGTAGTCAATGAACAGCATAATTTTTTTTTATTTTTATTACTTTTACCCTTTTCTCTCCCCAGTTTTGCGGTATCCAATTGGTAGTTACAGTCTTGTCTCATCGCTGCAACTCCCGTACGGACTCGGGAGAGGCGAAGGTCGAGAGCCGTGCGTCCTCTGAAACACGACCCAACCAAGCCGCACTACTTCTTGACATAATGCCAACTTAACCCGGAAGCCAGCCGCACCAATGTGTCGGAGGAAACACCGGTCACCTGGCAACCGTGTCAGCGTGCATGCTCCCAGCCCGCCACAGGAGGCGCTAGAGATCGATGGGACAAGGATATCCCTGCCGGCCAAGCCCTCCCCTAAGCAGGACGACGCTGGGCCAATTGTGCGCCGAGTGTAAGCACCTGGTCGTCCAGAGCAGCGAGAGTCCTCCTGGATTGTCAGGTAGTTTGCCTCGAAGCGAGCATAGAACGCATTAAGCTCGTCTGGGAGGGAGGCTTCGGGGGGCACCACACCTGTATTTGCCTTTGTAATCTGTAGTGCTTGGCACATGCGACGTGAGTCTGAATTGAACATCAATTCAAGTTTGAGTCTGTATTGTCTTTTTTGTGTCCCTAATGGATTTTGCGGAGCTTGTACCTGCTTGCCTTGTACGCGTCGCACGTCACAGAGTCACCAGGGTTCGTTCTTCTGACATTTAACAGATTTCTATTGGTTGGGGTATGTCCAGATTGTTATTGTGGGTTCAACATCATCAACACATTTCCTAATAAAGCCTGTGACTGATGTACACACAGTTTATTAGGTACACCCGTCTAGTACCTGGTTGGAACCCCTTTTGCCTCCAGAACAGCCTGAATTCTTTGAGGCATGGAAACATTGCTCAATTGGTATTTAGAGACCTAACGTGTGCCAGAAAAACATTCCCCACACTGTTACACCACCAGCCTGTACCATTAACCAGGCGGGATGGCAGGATGGGGCCAAATCCCGATTCTGCCATCAGCATGACGCAACAGGAACCCGGGAATTCGTGGTGATCGCGTGCCCCACAGGAGCCACTTCTTGTTTTTACCCTGATAGGAGCGAAACCCGGTGTGGTCGTCTGCTGGATCATTTTGTAAGACAGGATACATGTCAGTGATTATTTTGGTCACCAGCAACAATAAAGACTGCATACGGGTGAGAGGATTCTAGCTGGCTTATGATCTTATACAGTTCGCTGAAGTGTTTGTTGGTCGTAGAAAATTATTACGTGAACTTTCTGAGCAAACAAAGTAAACAATTAACGCAAAAAATGTCCATTAAAAAAAGATGGAAGTCGTGCAGAAACGGGCAACCTCATCAACGCCGCCATCTTAAGTGATTCCTCCCATCTCTGTCCTCTGTAGGGGGTTGATTGGTAGTTGCAGAGTGGCACGCACTTCCCACGGAGTTTGCAATATTTTCCCGCTTATTTAAAAACACTATATTTGTTGCTAGAAATGTATTCAACATCCACTGAAGTAGCTAGCAAGTTTACTAGACTGCTACAGTAGTTGCCTTGGTAACAAAAACAAAAAGACTTCCTAGCTCAGCTAACCAAAGCGTCAGTCCTAGCTCGCTATTATGAAATTAGATTTTTCAACAATGCCAATAATGTTTTAAAAACGACTTTTGCTTTCAAAGGCAGCTCAAACATAAAACATACAACAATGAACTTCAGAGCCATTGAATTATACTGTACATTACAGGGAAATAAGGCATGCTCTAGAATGCCCTTCAAGCCAATCAAAAAGGAGTATTCAACAACGTCGTGGTATAATATGATATATTCTGCTACCTGTTTGTAGCGCTCCACCTCGGCCTCCACTTCCTGCTTGGCTCTGGTCTGTCGAGCCTGTTGCTCCTGCATCTCCAGCTGCTGCTCTCGCCACGTCTCTGCCTCAGTCAGGGCCACGACCTCCAAGTCCTGGGAGAAGAAAGGTCACAACATCTCACTCTTACAGCCAGGTCATCCAGCCACCAAGGTTGTCTTGAAGTAAGCATGTCCTGCGTGGCTCAGTTGGTGTTAGCAACGGCAAGGTGAGGAGTTCAATTCCCGCAGGGATACTGCAGGAATCACATCAACATACTGAAGAATTGTATGCACTCACACTGTACTGTAAGTTGCTTTGCATGTGTGCTAAGGGGGGGGGGGGGGGGGGTCGCCCGAGAGAGGGTCGGCCGAGAGAGAGTCGGCCTGAGAGAGGGTCGGCCTGAGAGAGGGTCGGCCTGAGAGAGGGTCGGCCTGAGAGAGGGTTATATCATTGAAACCATCTCCAATCCCTTCTCACCTGTATCTCAGCTCGGAGCGTCTGCATCTGTCCCTGTAGTTTCTGGATCTCATCTCTCTGCAGCTCCTTCTCATGTCTGAGCTCCTCCAGCTCCAAAGCTCCCGTTCCTCCTCCTTCCAGACCATCCAAGCCTGACCCCTCCTTCAGGCTGCTGATCAGCTTCTCTTTGGACTGGACACACACACACACACACACACACACACACACACACACACACACACACACACACACACACACACACACACACACACACACACACACACACACACACACACACACACACACACACACACACACACACACACACACACACACACACACACACACACACACACACACACACACACACACGGGTGGTACAACAAAACAAAAGCATTAGAAAGGAAATAGTGAGTTGTGTCCTAAATCTCCAATATGTGACAGATATAAGAGTCTATCTTACCTGTAGTATGCGGGAGGCCTTGTGTTTGTAGTCGTATAGCTCCTGCTTGGCAGTCTCGGCTGCGTTCCGGGCACTCCTCATCTGCTGTTGGAGGTCCTCGACCCGGTGCTTATCCTCCGACGCCCGTCTCTCTGCGCCCGTCACAGCCTCCGCCAGTGTCTGCCTCTCAGCCTCTACCTTGGATAGCCGCACCGCAAACTCACTCTGTGGGAACCAAGGAGACAAGTTATAGTCTATGATTGACTTAAAGTGCATTTCGGAAAGTACTCAGACCCCTTGACTTTTTACACATTTTGTTACATTACAGACTTGTTCTAAAATGTATTAAATAAAACAAAATCAAATCTACACACAATACCGCATAATGACAAAGCAAAAATAAAAAATAAACATTATTTACATAAGTAATCAGACCTTTTGCTATGAGACTCGAAATTGCACGCAGGTGCATCCTGTTTCCATTTTGTTTTTTAGTTTTTTTCACCTTTATTTAACCAGGTAGGCTAGTTGAGAACAAGTTCTCATTTGCAACTGCGACCTGGCCAAGATAAAGCATAGCAGTGTGAACAGACAACACAGAGTTACACATGGAGTAAACAATAAACAAGTCAATAACATGGTAGAAAAAATCATCATCCTTAAGATGTTTCTACAACCTGATTGGACATGATTTGTGAAGGTACACACACGTCTTAGGTCCCACAGTTGACAGTGCATGTCAGAGCAAAAACCAAGTCATTAGGTTGAAGGAATTGTCCGTAGAGCACCGAGACAGGATTGTGTCGAGGCAGGGCCTCCCGAGTGCCACAGTGGTCTAAAGCACTGCATCGCAGTTGCTAGCTGTTCCACTACAGATCTTGGTTAGAGTCTAGGCTCTGTCGCAGCCGGGAGACCTTTGGGGCAGCGCACAATTGGCCCAGTGTTGTTCAGGTTAGGGAGGGTTTGGCCGGCAGGGATGTCCTTGTCACATCGCACTCTAGCGACTCCTGTGGCGGGTCGGGCTCAGTGCACGCTGACACAGTCGCTAGGTGTAACGTGTTTCCTCCGACACATTGGTGCGGCTGGCTTCCGGGTTAAGCGGGCAATGGGTCATGAAGCAGTGCGGCTTGGTTTGGTCGTGTTTCGGAGGACGCACGGCTCTCGACCTTCTACTCTCCCGAGTCCGTACGGGAGTTGCAGCGATGAGACAAGACTGTAACTACCAATAGGATACTACGAAACTGGGGAGAAAAAAGGAGGTAAAAGTACAAATAAATATTTTAAAAAATGAAATGGAGAATTGTGTAGAGGCACAGATCTGGGGAAAGGTACCAAAACATTTCTGCAGCATTGAAGGGACCCAAAAACACAGTGGCCTCCATCATTCTTAAATGGAAGAAGTTTGGAACCACCAAGACTCTTCCTAGAGCTGGCCGCCCGGCCAAACTGAGCAATCGGGGGAGAAGGGCCTTGGTCAGGGAGGTCACCAAGAACCCAATGATCACTCTGACAGAGCTCCTCTGTGGAGATGGGAGAATCTTCCAGAAGGACAACCATCTCTGCAGCACTCCACTAATCAGGCCTTTATGGTAGAGTGGCCAGACGGAAGCCACACCTCAGTAAAAGGCACATGACAGCCCGCTTGGAGTTTGCCAAAAGGCACCTAAAGAACTCAGACTATGAGAAACAAGATTCTCTAGTCTGATGAAACCAAGATTAAACTCTTTGGCCTGAATGTCAAGCATCACGTCTGGAGGAAACCTGGCACCATCCCTACGGTGAAGCATGGTGGTGGCAGCATCATGCTGCGGGGATGTTTTTCAGCGGCAGGGACTGGGAGACTAGTCAGGATCGAGGGAAAGGAGCAAAGTACAGAGAGATTGTTGATGAAAACCTGCTCCAGAGCACTCAGGACCTCAGACTGGGGCGAAGGTTCACCTTCCAACAGGACAACAACCCTAAGCACACAGCCAAGACTTCGGGACAAGTCTCTGAATGTCCTAGAGTGGCCCAGCCAGAGACCGGACCTGAACCCGGTTGAACATCTCTGGAGAGTCCTGAAAATAGCTGTGCAGCGACACTCCCCATCCAACCTGACAGAGCTTGAGAGAATCTGCAGAGAAGAATGGGAGAAACTCCCCAAATACTGGTGTGCCAAGTCTGTATTTAATTTTTTTTTTAATTTAACCTTTACTTAACTAGGCAAGTCAATTAAGAACAAATTCTTATTTACAATGACGGCCTACCGGGGAACAGTGGGTTAACTGCCTCGTTCAGGGGCAGATCGACTGATTTTTATCTGGTCAGATCTGGGATTCAATCTAGCAACCTTTCGGTTAATGGCCCAACGCTCTAACCACTAGGTTACCTGCCGCCCCGGGTACGTAGCGTCATACCCAAGAAGACTTGAGGCTATTACCTCTGCCAAAGGTGCTTCTTCAAAGTACAGAGTAAAGGGTCTGAATACTGATGTAAATGTGTTATTATGGGGTATTGTGTGTAGATTGATTAGGAATAAGGCTGTAACGTAAAACAAAATGTGGAAAAAGTCAAGGGGTCTGAATACTTTCTGAATGTACATGACGAACGTGCCCCGTTTCCACTAGTTACACATGCCATCCTTCATTTGTATTTGACAGAATAAAGATTCATCATTTAAAAAAAACGAATATCAATGTGTACTTGAGAGTTGGGACCGTGTGTGTGTGTGTGTGTGTGTGTGTGTGTGTGTGTATATATATCTACCTGCATCTGTCTATAGCCGTCCTGTTCCCTGCGTAGAGCCATGTCTGCCTCCCTCAGTCTCTCCTGCATGGTCGTCATGGCCTGGGACTGCATACTGCTTCCTTCTGTGTGGTCCTGGAGGATCCTGGACACGATGGGGGTACAAAGTTAGTTGTTGTCTCCCTAGTGCTATACAAAACCAACTTCAGTGTGATGCTAACAGCTTCGCTTCCTCCACTGTCCCGGGTTCCCTTAGTTACTAGGCTCGGACCAGTGGTCCTCTGATCATAAAGACACGTGACCGGCATCCTTGACAACGTACCAACCGGTTGTCCGACAGAAAAGGATCCGATTCAATAGCTTCATTGGGCGACATTTAACGCTAGCTGTGGAGTGAGCTTCCGGCACATTCTTACCTCCGTTACACATAGACTAGCTATTCAGAGAGCCCCTCACACAGAGCCTCCGGAGCCAACACCATTTCTACCCATGTAACCACTGTTGGATGTTGATTATTCTCAGACTTTTTAACAAAATATATATTTTTTACTAATATGTAAACGTTGAGGCAGTAGGACAGCCTCATTGACTGGATCTATTCATTCACAAAGATTTGGTTAATTAAACATACATGGACTTCTGACAAATGTAGTTGTCTTTTACTAATAATGAATGAAGCAGACAGATTTAGTACTTCCAGGCCTAACCATCTACAAAGATTGTAAACATACCGGGACCTCTCAGTCTGAGCCTCCTCCAGAGCAGAGCTCCGTGACTTCAGTAACTGATCTGCCTCATCTAGCCTGACCTTCAGCACGGCCAATTGCCCGTCCTTAGCGCCGAGGGCCTCGGTGAGGTCATCAACCTGCGACCGCAGCTCCCTGACCGTGCGGTCTGTGCGAGACTGGTCCGAATTCCACTTCTCTGTGCGTAACCGCGTCTGGTTCAATTCTGTAGGAAAAGAGATTTATGACCATACAGTTACGCCCACGACAGACATAAACAAACCACATTATTTTTGGTGTCTGCTACACATACATGAGGATAACCTGGTCCCAGATCTGTCAGCGCTGTCTTGGCAAGACAACATCCATCGGCATGACAACGACCATAGGAGTTGGCAAGACAGCAAAAACAGATGTGGGACCGGACATGAGTCTCCTTGCTCAGTCTTCTCTCTCACCCTCCTGAGTGTCTTTGGCTCTCTGGATGATGGATGCCAGTTCCTGGTTGAGGGAGGTGACCTCTGACCTCAGTAGCTGGTTCTCCAAACGCAGACTGGACATCATCTGACTCTGCTGCTCCTCTATAGGGGGCGGGGCCAGGGCTGGGGGAGGGGCCTCGTATGTGGCCGGAGACTCTGATAGGTAGGTGATAGACTGGGGAACCGCCAACCCAGAGTCAGAACCATCAGGTGTGTCTGGGAAAAAAAAGAGAAAGAGAGAATACATATAAAGGAGGGAACGTTGAGCTGACTTAAATTAGAAATTGTTAACAAGAACACTGTGTTGATTATTCCATAAACTTGTATGATGTCGACCAAACATTGAGATAAAAGAACAAAAAAGGCATACACGTATGTGCCTTGACATTAAACATTACCAGTTGAAGTGTCAGTACCTTGACTTTCTTTGGCAGAGCCATCCTCTGAACCCCCTGTTTTGGCACTGTGAGTACTGGTGGATAGAGAGCTGTAGCTGGAGGTACGAGACATGCCCCGTAGGGAAGGGGGTGTGGAGGGGGCTGAGGGGACCATGAGGGGGGCAGCAGCCAAAGCAGGAGGTGCTGGCTGGGGGGAGCCTGATCTTTCAGGAGACACTCTGAGAGGATCTCTTGGTCTGACCTCCCTCCTCTCGTTGGCCACCGGAGGCTCTGAGCTGTTAAGGAAGTCAAACAGCAGGTCATCATCCACATCTTGCTCACTCTGACTCTTCTTACTGGGCCTCACAAAGCTGGAGGAGGGTTTGATGGAGCTGGAGGAGGAGGCAGTGCTGGAAGACCCCAGGGGAAGGGTGCTGGTAGGGGAGACTGTGGCTGAACTAGTCAACAGGGATCCTTTGGATTTTTTGATGTTGCCAGCAGCTGCAGTAATGAAACCAGATCCTGGTGCATTGTGGGAGGTGGCGTTCCCATAGGGGTGTTGCTGTGTGTCTGATGTGTTGGTGCTGTAGCCAGTGCTACTGTACTGAGAGGTTTCGGTGGAGTCAGGAGCATCGTAGGCTGAGGAGAAGGAGGAGGTGCGGCCTTGGGGTTTGGTCAGGCTGGCAGCTCCTGCATCCACTTTATTCAGGAAGTCTTCAGCTTTCCCTGCCAGGTCAGCCAACCAAGACATTCTGCATCCTAGAAACACAAATGAATCAGTTTGTCAGATTCATAAATTAAATAACAATAAATAGCTTTTTGTGTCAAAATCTCATGTGTATGTCAAAAGACGTTCCCCTAAAACCAAAAGATAATGCATGATGTTATGACATAGCTTCTACCGTCCAACAGATAGCCATAACATCAACAATCTTGCTAACATCTTTGAAAGCTAGCTAGAAATCCGGGTGATCACTAAGTTAACCCTCAAAATAGTATAAATGGTCTGTGTGGGTAGGTTTAACAACATTCTGAGATATCAACTTTCAGCTTTCGGCATAAATCAGCGGTGGATTACACAGGGTTCGACAACCAAACTATTTTAACATACTAGCATCCATTAGCGCTAACTAGCTAGTCGACTTACCGTATAACAGCGATGTCCAAAACTAAAAATATCCCAGACAGTTTATAGACCGGGATGAATCATCAACAGATAGACTATAGTGTCACATTTACACATTATCTGGTAAATCTTTGTAAGCTAAATATTTGCGTTTGGATCTGTCTCATACGTGGACCAGGAACTAACGCAAAGGCCCCCAAAACAGAACGCCTATCTCGATGCCTGATTAAAATACAACCCAGCTGTCAGAATTTTGACACAGATAGAACAGTAAACCAGATGTTTCACCGAATGTATAAATCTGAAGTATCCGGTTGGCATTTCCACTCACCACCAAGGTGATGAGAGGAATCCAAGAGATGGAATGTGATGGAATTTTGCAGACATTCTGCAAATATTCTCATCATGAAACATTTGATCTCAATACCGTTTTGTGTTCCCAAAACTAGAATATGTTACGAACAGAGAGGGCTAAGTTTGTAGACTTTACCATTTTCCAAAGTTTAAAATGTGTGTGTTGTTTAGATGGAGTGCAAGGGCGAATTGAATTATTGCACATGAGCACTTCAGTGTAGGCGTTCCCTAACTGAAATATGCAAATAATGATAGAACCCACCAATAGGATCTCGATAACTCGTACTTGGGTATGCCCACTATGATTATTTAGCTCCCATTGGAAACGACAGGCAATGGTCTATCTTGGCTTAGTTATAACAAATAATTGGTTTTAAACACATTTCTGGAGAGAAATTGTTGACCACTGTGATATTAGGGCTCCCGAGTGGCGCAGCGGTCTAAAGCACTGCATCTCAGTGCAAGAGGCGTCACTACAGTCCTTGGTTCGAATCCAGGCTGTATCACATTCGGTCATGATTGGGAGTCCCATAGGGCGGTGCACAACTGGCCCAGCGTCGTACGAGTTTGGCGCGACGTAGGACGTCATTGTAAATAAGAAATTGGTCTTAACTGACTTGCCTAGTTAAATAAAGGTTAAATAAAATATTGCATTGGGCTTTGATTATTATTATTTCCTTAATATTGATTTGAAAAATGTGTCATATTCATTTTTATTTCAATATCAGTAGTCCAAATCCCTCATGTAATCCCTGTAAAAGGGCACCTGACAGGATGGCAGACGTTTTACGTGCCCCCAGTTGAATGTGTTTGTAATTTTTTTTAATTTGCGTTGTTTGTAACTTATTTTGTTAGGCGGAGGTGGAGAAAGAGGGTGCGAAGGTCGGGGTGCCTTCTGAGAATTCGTAGGCGATCGAATAAACCCCCACTTCCCCCTCCATTCTGCTAGCAAACGTGCAATCTTTGGACAATAAAATCGACGAGTTACGCTGAAGATTAAACTACCAACGGGACATTAAAAACTGAAACAACTTATGCTTCACGGAGTCGTGGCTGAACGACGACAACATCAACATACAGCTGACTGGTTATACGATGTACCGGCAGGATAGAACAGCGGCGTCTGGTAAGACAAGGGGTGGCGGTCTATGTATTTTTGTAAACAACAGCTGGTGCATGATGTACAAGGAAGTCTCGAGCTATTGCTCGCCTGAGGTAGAGTATCTCATGATAAGCTGTAGACCACATTACCTACCGAGAGAGTTTTCATCTGTATTCTTTGTAGCTGTTTACATACCACCACAGTCAGAGGCTGGCACTAAGACAGCATTGAATGAGCTGTATTCCGCCATAAGCAGGGAAACTTAAGAGGCAGTGCTCCTAGTAGCCAGGGACTTTAATGCAAGGAAACTTAAATCCGTTTTACCAAATTTTTATCAGCATGTTAAATGTGCAACCAGAGGAAAAAGAACTCTGGACTACCTTTACTCCACACACAGAGACGCATGCAAAGCTCTCCCTCGCCCTCCATTTGGCAAATCTGACCATAATTCTATCCTCCTGATTCCTGCTTACAAGCAAAAATGAAAGCAGGAAGCACCAGTGACTAGATCAATAAAAAAGTGGTCAGAGGAAGCAGATGCTACGCTACAGGACTGTTTTGCTAGCACAGACTGGAATATGTTCAGGGTATTCCTCCGATGGCATTGAGGAGTACTCCACATCAGTCATTGGCTTCATCAATAAGTGCATTGATGACGTCGTCCCCACAGTGACTGTACGTACATACCCCAACCAGAAGCCATGGATTACAAGCAGCATCTGCACTGAGCTAAAGGCTAGAGCTGCCGCTTTCAAGGAGTGGGACTCTAACCCGCTATGCCCTCCGACGAACCATCAAACAGGCAAAGCGTCAATACAGGACTAAGATCAAATCGTACTACACCGGCTCTGACGCTCGTTGGATGTGGCAGGGCTTGCAAACCAATACAGACTGCAAAGGGAAGCACAGCCGAGAGCTGCCCAGTGACACAAGCCTACCAGATGAGCTAAACTACTTCTATGCTCGCTTTGAGGCAAATAACACTGAAACATGCATGAGAGTACCAGCTGTTCCAGAAGACTGTGTGATCACACTCTCCGCAGCCGATGTGAGTAAGACCTTGAAGCAGGTCAACATTCACAAGGCCGAAGGGCCAGACGGATTACCAGGACGTGCACTGTGAGCATGCACTGACCAACTGGCAAGTGTCTTCACTGACATTTTTAACCTCTCCCTGTCCCAAGTCTGTAATACCAACATGTTTTAAGCAGACCACCATAGTCCCTGTGCCCAAGAAATCTAAGGTAACCTGCCTAAAAGACTACCGACCCGTAGTACTCACGTCTGTAGCCATGAAGTGCTTTGAAAGGCTGGTCAAGGCTCACATCAACACCATCATCCCAGAAACCCTAGACCCACTCCAGTTTGCATATCGCCCCAATAGATCCACAGATGATGCAATCGCCATCACATTGCATACTGCCCTATCCCATCTGGACAAGAGGAATATCTATGTAAGAATGCTATTCATTGACTACAGCTCAGCGTTCAACACCATAGTGCCCTCAAAGCTCATCAATAAGCTCAGGTCCCTGGGACTAAACACCTCCCTCTGCAACTGGATCCTGGACTTCCTGACGGGCCGCCCCCAGGTGGTAAGGGTAGGCAACAACACATCCGCCACACTGATTCTCAACACAGGGGCCCCTCAGGGGAGCGTGCTCAGTCCCCTCCTGTACTCCCTGTTCACTCATGACTGCACGGCCAGGCACGAGTCCAACACCATCATTCAATTTGCTGATGACACAACAGTGGTAGGCCAGATCACCGACGCCGTTTGGGCTAATCACCACCCTTCCGATCAAGCTGTACTATACTGCGTTGGTAATAAGGCATTATTTCTTCCACCGAACGGGAAAACCCTCTGTGTGAGCATCTGAAATTAGATTAGAATCAAACGAGCCGGATCAAAATACAGATGTTATTAGCAACTTCTGGGGTAGCTAGCTAACTTAGCTAGCTAACTTTAGCTTGGTAACGTTACCTAGCTAGCACCAATGTAACCTGCCTGAAAACAATGACCAGTAGAATCTGCAGTAATTTTCAGTATTCTTAGTAATGATTCCATGTGAGTAAGTATTAGCTTATTGCTGGACTCTGAAACCACTGTGAATTGAGCCACATTTATTGTATCAGTCAACCTACTATGTGTATTGAACACTGTTCCAGAGGAAATACAATACAACTTGGATGTTTTGGATCCTGATAACTCTGAGTAGGACGTTGGGGGGAAAAAGCACTTGGGTACTGAGTAGACCAGGGCTCTCCAACCCTCTTCCTGGAGAGCTACCATTCTGTAGGTTTTCACTCCAACCCTTATCTAGCGGCACCTGATTCTAATAATTAGTTGTTTGATAAGCTGAACCAGGTTAGTTACAACTGGGGTTGCAGCGACAACCTACAGGATGGTAGCTCTCCAGGAACAAGGTTGGAGACCCCTGGAGTAGACTGATACCCCATTTCATTGATCCCCAATCCTTGGGTAAGGCTGTACAGTGCAATGTCAATGTCAACATGCACAATAGGCAGATTGGGGTGATGATTTTCCACATTCAAAGTCCTACAATAATCAAATAAAATTGTATTGGTCACATACACATATTTAGCATATGTTAATGAGGGTGTAGCGAAATGCTTGTAAATAAGGGCTATGACGATAATAACTATGACGCTAGTAATTATTAAACTCTTCACCAGTTGTGTTCTGTTACCGAGTAGACTGATACCCCCATTTCATTGCTCCACATTCCAACACTCTAACCTTGTTTAACATTATCTCGTCTAAATATGGCATGATTCCACCAATTGTAACCTTCTGTATCACTTTCGAATAGGGACTTTTATTTTGAAGGCGACAGGCAAATTCCACTATTGTAGCTACCTTCACAACACATAACACGGTCCGGTCAAACCATTCTAGCCAGATGAAGCTAGCTGGCTGCTTATAACGTTCGTTTTATGGCAACAGGGTTAAGAAGCTGGCTAGCTAGTTATTTCAATAGGAGAACAACAAGTGGCTACCTAATATACCACGCTAATGTTCTCTGAATGACCGGTTGCCACTCTGTCACTGAGTAGACTGATATACCATGTCATTGATCTACAGTCCATAGGTAAGGCTGTACAGTGAAATAAGGATGCCCCTAATGCAATTCTAAAGTCTAATACATCCAGTGAGATTTCAACAGATTTGTGAAATTAACAAAATATTGTTCTTTGTTGAATTTCTGGTAGAACATTCCAACCTCGTTTAGCATGATTTATTCCCAGTGGCAACCGGTCGTTCAGGGCAGGTGGCAACCGGTCGTTCAGGGCAGGTGGCAACCGGTCATTAAGGGCAGGTGGCAACCGGTCGTTCAGGGCAGGTGGCAACCGGTCATTAAGGGCAGGTGGCAACCGGTCGTCCAGGGCAGGTGGGGCTCTTTAAGACCCAATTGTTTGGCAAAAAAATTATATCTATATTTTTTGTTTGCCTGTTTTGCGAGTCATTTTGGCATTATTACATGTCACATATCAGTTTGCAAACAATGTAAAAAAATATATATCATTGAGTTAATAAAGCCTCATACAAACATGGTCTCTTTTGCTTTCTTGAGTAAGGCAGCTCCAAAATGCAGGTCTTTCAGCCTAGCTGAAGTGTTGTGCTGTGATTGGCTCAGTGTTCTGTCACTCATGGGAACACTACGTCACCGCCAAGTCTAAGGGTAGAGCTAGAAAATTCAAGCCCCTTGGGTGCTGCCATAGCATTACATTAGAAGTGCCCATCCAAGAAGGCTCAAAGTCATTGGTCACAAATAAAATGACGTCAAATCACGTTTATATGTACAGTACCTTTGATTGGTCTGATCATGGTCAACATCATACTTTCAAAATCTTAGCTAGCAGTCATCATCATGAATCAAGTCGACAATCTCCTGTGAAAATTATTTTTAATCCTTGTCATATGAAGAGAAATAAATGAAGAGAAATTATAGATAAAACGTATCGGTGCTCATCGGCCGTTGGACATAAACATGACACAACAAGTTGGAAATCGCAAATTCAACAATGAGTGGTTTGGAATCAGTGGCTAACTGCATTATCATTAGCCTGCTATTCAGTGGAGTGGCTGTGTGGTCCCAAGTCTAAGATTAAGGGTCTCTTTACCTAGTTTAAAATGATAAACATTCAGCATTGGCCATGTTGTCAATGAGGCGTCATTTGTGCCGTGCTCAAAACAACTGTTCTGACTTTAGTGAGTTCAAGACAACTGGGAACTCGGGGGAAAAACGAGCTACAACTGGGAAAATAAATGTTGAACTTTGATCCAACTCGGAATTGTAAATCTGGAACTCGGGCCTCTTTCTAGAGGTCCGACCTGAAGATCACTGACGTCATCATGATTCAACCTTTATGTTTTCAGAGTTCCCAGTTGTCTTGAAAGCACCATAAATCCAGAGAATGCCAGACTTTGATGACAAAGTTTGATGACAAAATTTGTGCCACGAAGGACCGCCGCGCCACAAAGGGGGCATATTAACAGACATTGAAAGCTCTTACAATATTCATAGATTACATTTCTCAAAAGGAAGTTAAATGCTACATGTGTACCACCAAATCAGAACAGTAGGTGAAATTAGGAGGGGTAAATAGACCAAATTATTAGGGTGAGGCACATGTGCTATTAACAGTTTACCACACAACATACACTTAGTATTACTTTCTTAGCTACAGTATACATATCTCCTTGGCATATTACATAATCTATCCAGCAGCATACAATACATTTTTGGACTCACCTGGTGGTGCTGTACTCACTTGAACAGGAACGGTTCTGACTTGGTGTACAGGGAGAACACTGTAAGAATGGCCCATGCTCTGAATTCTGTCACTGTACATTTCAAAAGTGCTGAACAAATAGTTATATATTTTTTTATTTCACCTTTATTTAACCAGGTAGGCCAGTTGAGAACAAGTTCTCATTTACAACTGCGACCTGGCCAAGATAAAGCAAAGCAGTGCGACAAAAACAACAACACAGAGTTACACATGGAATAAACAAAGGTACAGTCAATAACACAATAGAAACATCTATTTACAGTGTGTGCAAATGTAGTAAGATTAGGGAGGTAAGGCAATAAGTAGGCCATAGTGACAAAATAATTACAATTTAGCATTAACACTGGAGTGATAGATGTGCAGATGATGATGTGCAAGTAGAGATACTGGGATGCAAAAGAGCAAAAATAAATAACAATATGGGGATGAGGTAGTTGGGTGTGCTATTTCAGATGGGCTGTGTACAGGTGCAGTGATCGGTAAGCTGCTCAGATAGCTGATGCTTAAAGTTAGAGAGGGAGATATGAGTCTCCAGCTTCAGTGATTTTTGCAATTCGTTCCAGTCATTGGCAGCAGAAAACTGGAAGGAAAGGTGGCCAAAGGGGGAATTGGCTTTGGGGGTGACCAGTGAAATATACCTGCTGGAGCTCGTGCTACGGGTGGGTGCTGCTATGGTGACCAGTGAGCTGAGATACGGCGGTGCTTTACCTAGCAAAGACTTATAGATGACCTGGAGCCAGTGGGTTTGGCGACGAATATGAAGCGAGGACCAGCCAACGAGAGCATACAGGTCGCAGTGGTGGGTAGTATATGGGGCTTTGGTGACAAAACGGATGGCACTGTGATAGACTACATCCAATTTGCTGAGTAGAGTGTTGGAGGCTATTTTGTAAATGACATCGCCGAAGTCAAGGATCAGTAGGATAGTCAGTTTTATGAGGGTATGTTTAGCAGCATGAGTGAAGGAGGCTTTGTTGCGAAATAGGAAGCCGATTCTAGATGTATTTTTGGATTGGAGATGCTTAATGTGAGTCTGGAAGGAGAGTTTACAGTCTAACCAGACACCTAGGTATTTGTAATTGTCCACATATTCTAAATCAGAACCGTCCAGAGTAGTAATGCTAGTCGGGCGGGCGGGTGCGAGCAGCGATCGGTTGAAGAGCATGTATTTAGTATTGGCCACGGACCTCCTAGCTCGCTCATTAATGTCTTAATCGAAATTACGGATTGCCTCTAATCCGCTTGTCATCCCTTTATGTCATAGTTTGTACATCTCAATTGTCAGTAGAAACCACATTTGTTTAAGCAAGTCAGCCATATCAGCTATGTTCTTTTAAAAGGCAGTAAATGAGGCTGAATGAACTGTTTCACTGCCAGACAAGGCTCAGCTGATAGCCAGGTGTAGCAGTGATAAGGTGTAGGGACTCTGCTGTTGGGACTCTGCTGTAGGGACTCTGCTGTTGGGACTCTGCTGTAGGGACTCTGCTGTTGGGACTCTGCTGTTGGGACTCTGCTGCTGGGACTCTGCTGCTGGGACTCTGCTGTTGGGACTCTGCTGTAGGGACTCTGCTGTAGGGACTCTGTTGGGACTCTGCTGTAGGGACTCTGCTGTAGGGACTCTGCTGTAGGGACTCTGCTGTAGGGACTCTGCTGTTGGGACAGCTTTATGTAGGCTTAACAGTGCATAGGCAGCATTTGTCACTGTTATAGTGCAATTCATGTATTGTTTAGTGTCGTGTTGTGGCTTTGCTGGCATGCATCCCACATTGTATTTGTTTTTCCCCACCAAGATTTCCTTGCTAAAATCACCACTGCGTGACCCTAAACATGATGGGATGTTAATTGTTTAATTAACTATAAAAACCACACTTGTGTGGAAGCATCTACAGTGTATCCATAATTTACTGAAGTGTTTCATTTATTTTTGGCAGTTAAATGTACTTCCATGGTTGGTTTCATTGACCCTCCCTTTTAACTGCCCGCAACTGACCCCATTTTCACATACAAATTCTGAGTCTGTTGGAGACGATCAGATTGAACAAAGTGAGGTGTAGAATCACTGATCTACAAACAGAATTCGCTGCCAAATAATATGCTACGTGTGATTAATATTTGCTTGAGCTACGCCTCCACTGGTTTAGGCGATCCCCCACCAAACACTGATTGATTGGAGACATCTTGTGTCAATTAAATAACATTTCCAACAATGTTCTACCTGCAGCAAACATCATGCTGGAAATACAGGTAATAGCAAAGTGCCCAAAAAATATTTAAAACAAAGCATGGCACTAATCCTGGGTCTCAAATATGGCTGAATTGTAGTGTATGTACAGAATATCCGTGTTGTACACTTTTTAAACCACTAGATGGCAGTCGTGATACTACCTCTACTGAAAGTCTACTACACTTATATCATATGATTGAGTGTAGTCTGGCCCAGGAGTGTGAAGGTGAACGGAAAGGCTCTGGAGCAACGAACCGCCCTTGCTGTCTCTGCCTGGTTCCCCTCTCTCCACTGGGATTCTCTGCCTGTAACCCTATTACAGGGGCTGAGTCACTGGCTTACTGGTGCTCTTTCATGCCGTCCCTAGGAGGGGTGCGTCACTTGAGTGGGTTGAGTTACTGACGTGATCTTCCTGTCTGGGTTGGCGCCCCCCCCTTGGTTTGTGCTGTGGTGGAGATCTTTGTGGGCTATACTCGGCCTTGTCTCAGGATGGTAAGTTGGTGGTTGAAGATATCCCTCTAGTGGTGTGGGGGCTGTGCTTTGGCAAAGTGGGTGGGGTTATATCCTTCCTGTTTGGCCCTGTCCGGGGGTATCATCGGATGGGGCCACAGTGTCTCCTGACCCCTCCTGTCTCAGCCTCCAGTATTTATGCTGCAGTAGTTTATGTGTCGGGGGGCTAGGGTCAGTTGGTTATATCTGGAGTACTTCTCCTGTCTTATCCGGTGTCCTGTGTGAATTTAAGTATGCTCTCTCTAATTCTCTCCTCTCTTTCTTTCTCTCTCGGAGGACCTGAGCCCTAGGACCATGCGTCAGGACTACCGGGCATGATGACTCCTTGCTGTCCCCAGTCCACCTGGCCTTGCTGCTGTTCCAGTTTCAACTGTTCTGCCTGCGGCTATGGAACCCTGACCTGTCCACCGGACGTGCTACCTGTCCCAGACCTGCTGTTTTCAACTCTCTAGAGACCGCAGGAGCGGTAGAGATACTCTTAATGATCGGCTATGAAAAGCCAACTGACATTTACTCCTGATTATTATTTGACCATGCTGGTCATTTATGAACATTTGAACATCTTGGCCATGTTCTGTTATAATCTCCACCCGGCACAGCCAGAAGAGGACTGGCCACCCCTCATAGCCTGGTTCCTCTCTAGGTTTCTTCCTAGGTTTTGGCATTTCTAGGGAGTTTTTCCTAGCCACCGTGCTTCTACACCTGCATTGCTTGCTGTTTGGGGTTTTAGGCTGGGTTTCTGTACAGCACTTCGAGATATTAGCTGATGTACGAAGGGCTATATAATTTTTTTTTACTTGATTTATTAAGATACATATCGACTTTCACTACTAGGTTGAGCAGTTAGATACAGAGCCTTCAGAAAGTGTTCACACCTCTTGACTTTTTCCACATTTTGTCGTCAACACATTTTATTATTTGTTTTCTGTTATTCCATGTCCAATTTTGACACAATAAATGAGAAGTTGATTTCCAATTTTCGTTTTTTCCAAATTCAAAAACGATCTCTCCATTTTGACTCGGAAATCAAAATAACGAAACGTACACGGACCGTACATTGACCATATACAGACCTCAGCCTGATTTGAAATGCAGTCTGATGCAAAGTGTACTGTGTAGCCTATGCAAAGGTTCTGAATTTATATGGCACTGGATTATATATATTAAAAAAATCGAAGCCAAATCAGATGAAGTGATTGTTCCCGATGGAAGACAGTTCAAAAGAAACATGTACTGCCTTGCAGCCAACTACTGCACATAGGAAGTAGGAAGTAACTCCACAAATGTTTTAGTCTTTGGTAGCCTAACTCTGCAGTGAACGCTTCCAACAATGAGAAATGAAATGTCAATATGACTGGGTGGGGCCAGCAGCAGTGTAGGATGATATTATTCAAGTATAAATTGAACGATCATTGGTCAGTTACAATCAGATCGCTGTGTGACGTTATGCGGCAGGTAAAAACTACATCACAACCCAAACAGGCTGAAATTCCAGATTTTTTTCCCTTCAAAACATTTTTTACACAATAAGGGCATTGTCATAATTTTCACAATTTTGTGTGTCATTTCAAACTTTCAATTGTGTAGAAGTATAAAAAAAAATCGAATCTAATTTGACTTCACTGCCCCTTTAATAAAAACAATTGTCTGTCATGACTGTAAACAAATCTTCCTTTCACAATTTAAGATTTGCTAAACAAATAGGGCTCCCCGAGTGGCGCAGCAGTCTAAGGTACTGCATCTCAGTGCAAGAGGCATCACTACAGTCCCTGGTTCAAATCCAGGCTATCACATCCGGCCGTGGTTGGGAGTCCCATAGGGCGGTGCACAATTGGCCCAGCGTTGTCCGGGTTTTGCCGGGGTAGGCCGTCATTGTAAATAAGAATTTGTTCTTGACTTGCCTAGTTAAATACATGTATTTTTTAAAACAGCATCCCTGGTTAGCTACTGGAGCTACTCTACCCGTGATTTCAAAGAAATGTTTGATAAGGCACGAAAATGAAAATTCACAATATGTTACATTGTGAAAGACTGTGTTTCAAACTGTTTTCTTGAAGTGATTTGTAGCCATCTTCTCCATCTGTGGGTTTCCATTAGATAGCACAGGCACAAAGTCAAAATGACTATATCGAAAAAATGTAGGAAAATAAAAATGAGCTTTTTGGTGTTAATTTAAGATTGGCAGTGTGGTTTTAAGATGATAAATTGTATAAATAGGGTTATGACTTTGTGACTGTGGTAACTAGTGATGTCCCCATCTGTGCATGAGTACCTCTGATTTAGTTTCCAGAAAACATGTGACATCGTAAAATGTTGTGTATTCGTGCACCCAAATTCAGGAGGGGACTGAAGCGTGGATGGCTTGTGACTGCAGTAATTTGGGAGTTCCTACAACATGCACAAAATAAAATAAACAACTTTACAGACAGAACGTTTTGTGAATACTGGGATGGGATGGATATCTGTAAAAAATTACCATAGATTAAAAATCACTCATGGGGATAGTTCCAACACCCAAAGGTATCTCAACCACTGGTAATGGGGAGAGAAAGACAAAACACAAAGAGAACACAGATGTTACGAAACAGTGCCTCTCTTTATTCTGCCGCACTGCAAATTGGTATTATTTACATGGCATGCCACATCAATACAGGAACTGACTAAAGGACACAATCGATAACACTTAGAATCTGCTCTGGAAAAGAGAGACAAGGGTACCAAAAAAAATAAGATATTAAAAAGAAAATAAACAATTCTCTCTGTGATCCATGTAAATTCATTTTTTTTTGTAGACTTTACAAAGTGCTGTCCAGTAGCTAGGCAGATAACGAGCCAGCCCTGCTGTCTGAGAGAAAGAGGACGGGTCAGCTGGAGAACGTGACAGGTGGTACTGCCCTCTTAGGTCAGGGGAAAACCTAAATCATGTATGAAGAAAATACAGTCCGTGTCTGATGACAGGGGAAAAAAAATCAAGATTGTACCCCAATAAATGTTGACAGTCCCAATAACCTCAAATCATGTCACGGTAAGAATCCACAACCACTATGTCCTTGCAAAAGAACTGGACACCAAAAGAGTGAACTTCAGATCCGTATGAGGGAGAACCAACGTTAGATTTATTTATAAAAACTTAGAAATTACAAAAGAAAAATAACACAATTCCAAGTACGATTTTTACCACATAATAATGAGAAGAAAGTAAAGGTGGACAATTGTCTTCTAAGAGAGAACCTTTGAGAGAGAAAAAAAAAGTTGTCTTCTCTTAATTAATATTTCCTATCGGTTTAAGGTGGACAGCCTCTCTCTCTCTCTCACACACACACACACACACACACACACACACACACACACACACACACACACACACACACACACACACACACACACACACACACACACACACACACACACACACACACACACACACACCTCTCTCACACACACTCAAGGATACGGTCATATCTCTCACACTCACTCACTCTCTCTCTTCCCTTAAACACACACATCTCTCTCACACACACACACATCTCTCACACACACACACACCTCTCACACACACACACACAGCTCTCTCGCACACATCCCTCAAACACACACACACATCCCTCAAACACACACACTGGTGCCCTGGGGCGAATGGCCAACCAACATGCAGGTGGTTCTGACTGACTGAGGTTTTAGGCCAATTGATCATTAGTTGAAGCCCCTCTTCTTCCTGTAGTTCTTTAGATCAAGCCCCTCCTCTTCTTGTAGTCCTCCAGGTTGAGAGACCTACGTGGAGCGCCGTCCTTCACTGCCAGGGTGTTGGCGCTCACTGACAGAGACTTGGCTTCTGAAACACACCGGAGGAACAACATTAGTCTGACATCTGTTGTTATCGGTGTAGGTGCCCCTAGACGCCGACCTTGAGTGAGATTAGCATTTCCCTCACAAATGGTTAAGGTTAGGACTCGTGGAGGGGAAGCTGATCCATTAGCTGGTAATAGCCGGCCTTTGGCCTATAAAAAAGCAGATAAATAAAATTGCCAATTATCAAGATTTTTTTGCCGAAATAAGTCTTTTTAGACTATGAATTGATGTAAATACATTTGACCAGTCATGCTTATCGGTCTATAGGTTTATTTAGCATAATTTATTGGAATTAATTGGCGCACGTGTATATTCGTTAAGCATCTTATTTATTACATGCGCACAGCATACAGATACAGAGACTTCTGGCAGACAGTACGAAAGCTGCTGCTACAGGCAGGCTGGGTAATCAGCGGAGGAGACACGGGCTGTGGATGAGGATGACAGAGACTTCTGGGAGACCGTGTGAGAGCTGCCGCTACAGGTCAAACAGCTTGTTGTTCGTTGCTGCTATAGTGAAACGTGCTTTTAAAGTCCAATCATTGCCCAATGTTGTAACGAGAGCCCACGAGTGAGGTCACACACCCTCCAGGCAAAGATGTCATTTTGTTGTTGACAAAATGCCCCTTCAGTTACGAACGTTGGAGAACAGATTTCCCCCTACGTACCACATTCCAGGCCAGAGTAAGTGTCCGGTTATTGACAGCGCTTCCTAAAGCTATGAATGACAAAGGAACAAATGCTCGCCGGCAAGCAACAATGGGGTGAAAAAAAAAAGGGGGGGGCGGGGTGTAGCTTACAAAACACCCCTCTCCCTTTCCCCCTTTTACAACAGTGCCAGAGAGACAAAGAACAGACACTTTCTGCAGAGCAGCAGACCATCTTTACGATCTTAATGTGTTACCCGGGACTACCAACTAGACTTCCGGGTACCATAGATGTGGATTCCAAGAAGGGGGGGGGGGTTATGATATTCCTTTTAATAAGAAGGAAAAGTAACATCAATTGCGGCAGTGACATTTCAACACGTTTCTGAACAATGTATGGAACTTTGAAAGGACTCATGACATGTTGGTATAACCTGGAAGCATACTGTGATATTTAAAATGTCTTAAAAAACTAAAAAGGGGGTATAATGTGTATTTGCTGTAACATGAAGTATCTGTATTTTACTCAAGGCATGTTTAGAACCTACAAGCTATGCATTTCATCATCCTAGGGACTGCTGAACTGTGTTCTGTACAGCAGAAACATACTGTGGACCCTTTATGAAGAAATCTCTCATTCATCTCAAATGGACATAACTGTGCTGAATTCTCAGAATGAACGGAGTGGTTCCGTGACACCCTGCCTTATCAGCCCCGCCCTCAGTGAGTATCCCTGTAATTACAGGACTTGTTAACCAGACAGGTAGATAAAGTTCATTTGCGGTGTGGCCACGCCAGTTTGAACAAAAATGATCCTGCGGAATGAACTGGTTGCTCATTCAAGACTAACTGACTGAGTTCACAATCCATCCCGGGATCAGAGGAATAATTCACTGCAGGGAAAAGGTGTAAGACTTTACTTTCCTGGACTGAGAGAAAAATAAGTGGGTTTATCTCCTTCGGCTGTGAGCTACTTCGGGGTCTGCTGGCCTCAGCATTACTGACAATAGACTTGGACAACAAACCTTTTTCCCACACAAACGGAATCCAACTGGGCAGGCAACACCGACATACAAGTAATTTACCTATTGCATTTTTAATTTCCTCTGAAAGTGGTGCGGTGTGTGTAAAGTGGTGGAAATCATTGAGTATTAGGCTTGGGCAGTATCCAGATTATTATATCTTCATACCATCCTTCTCTCATCCCGGGATTTACAGTATTACCAACATAGGACACAAGGGGGCGCTAAAATCCCAAGAAAATCCCATTTGGCCTCTTACCAGAATTCGAAGAAAATTTGCACAAACTAATAGCAAAATCACATAGACGCTGTTAGCTAAAAGCTAACGAGTGAAAACTAACAAACTAATTACAGCTCCCACTGTATTATTTACAAACAAACACGCGACTGGCTGGGGAATTACGGTAAGATTCATAATGTGACTGGCTCAACTGTTCTGGGGAACAACGGTAAGATTCATAATGTGACTGGCTCAACTGTTCTGGGGAACAACGGTAAGATTCATAATGTGACTGGCTCAACTGTTCTGGGGAACAACGGTAAGATTCATAATGTGACTGGCTCAACTGTTCTGGGGAACAACGGTAAGATTCATAATGTGACTGGCTCAACTGTTCTGGGGAACAACGGTAAGATTCATAATGTGACTGGCTCAACTGTTCTGGGGAATTACGGTAAGATTCATAATGTGACTGGCTCAACTGTTCTGGGGAACAACGGTAAGATTCATAATGTGACTGGCTCAACTGTTCTGGGGAACAACGGTAAGATTCATAATGTGACTGGCTCAACTGTTCTGGGGAACAACGGTAAGATTCATAATGTGACTGGCTCAACTGTTCTGGGGAACAACGGTAAGATTCATAATGTGACTGGCTCAACTGTTCTGGGGAATTACGGTAAGATTCATAATGTGACTGGCTCAACTGTTCTGGGGAACAACGGTAAGATTCATAATGTGACTGGCTCAACTGTTCTGGGGAACAACGGTAAGATTCATAATGTAACAATGTGACAGTTGAAATGTAGAATCTGCTTTGTCTCCTAACGTATTGAAGTTGACTGCAGGTATTAACTTAAAAAGCAGCTACAAATATTCAAATTTGTTCAACTTCAAATAAATAGTTTTGACATTATTGAAAAACCTGTGACTTTTTCCAAATACCCCAGAATAAGTTATACTGCCCAAGCCTATTGAGTATGTTAAGACTGCAGGTCTAATTTACAAACCAATAATCAATACTGTCCCGGCACTGTCCACATCCGATGCAAATTGGTAGCCTTCATGTCTATTCCTGGTTAGTTTCAGTGTTGTGAAAGCCGATGTTGACATGATCTCATTCATTGAAAGAGAAAATGTGAGAGAATTACGTCATTAATAACTACAGATACAGTTAATTCAAGGGTTTCTCTATATCCAACCCTTAAAATGGTGCCCTCTTCGATTCATTTGGATACGATAACCAAATTAATGAAATCTATGAATTATTCCAGTAATTAACCAGTAAAATTATCTTGAATATTAACTAGCCAAAAGTCAAAACTGCAACAATTCTAAATCTGATCGCATGTTAAAAAAACGTTTTGATGGCCACGATTAAAAATAGGTATTTGAAGCTCACTTCCCATTCGCCTGTACTGAAAGAAACAGAAGGCAGACTTCCTCAGCGTGTCACCACTAATTAATGAGTTGGAGACATTTTGAAAACAAATACTTAATATAGTTTGAAACCTGAACGTTTTGCTACATTGTGAGGCATGTTTTACCTTGCTTCAAAAGGAGCCCGAATCTGACCATAGAAACATGGAGGCAGTTCTTTTATAAAAGACTTGCCCATCCAGGCGGTGACAACCGGCCGTGATCGGGAGTCCCATAGGGCGGCGCACAATTGGCCCCAGCGTCGTCCGGGTTTGGCCGGTGTAGGCCGTCATTGTAAATAAGAATTTGTTCTTAACTGACTTGCCTAGTTAAATAAAAAGGTTCAATTATATATACAGTATCCTAATTCTCTCATGTTGCATTTGCGGTGTGTTTTTAACAATGGTGTTTTCCCGCTAATTGAGTCACGGAACTAACATTCAAGCGTAGCCTACTGTCTTGTGCACATTGCTGCACTTATAATGTGAATAAATAATTGCTTATACACATTTTAAGCTATAAAACGTTCTGATCTGCCTAACTGCTTTTTAAAAATGTTTATTTATAATGTTTATGTAGCCTAGACCTATTGGTTGTATGAATTTGGGATCTATATCGTCCCACCACTGTCCCGGAGTCTGTTTGGTATAGGCCATTTCTTTCTCCACAAGCTGACCAATAGAATAGGTCAACGTCTCTACAATGGGGGGGATAATAGATGGACATAGGCTAGTGATTTTGATGTTTGTTACTCGTCTTGTTGGCTAGGAGGAAGAGTACACTTTGGAAAGTTAGTGTGACATCTTCATAGTGTGTATCGGAATTTCATGTTCTGTTAAAATGAATTACAATAATGTCAATGTGATTTCTGTCATTCTGAGCACCGTGGGTGGACGTCCCTAATCAGGTTAATCATTCTGAGCACCGTGGGTGGACGTCCCTAATCAGGTTAATCATTCTGAGCACCGTGGGTGGACGCCCCTAATCAGGTTAATCATTCTGAGCACCGTGGGTGGACGCCCCTAATCAGGTTAATCATTCTGAGCACCGTGGGTGGACGTCCCTAATCAGGTTAATCATTCTGAGCACCGTGGGTGGACGTCCCTAATCAGGTTAATCATTCTGAGCACCGTGGGTGGACGCCCCTAATCAGGTTAATCATTCTGAGCACCGTGGGTGGACGCCCCTAATCAGGTTAATCATTCTGAGCACCGTGGGTGGACGCCCCTAATCAGGTTAATCATTCTGAGCACCGTGGGTGGACGCCCCTAATCAGGTTAATCATTCTGAGCACCGTGGGTGGACGTCCCTAATCAGGTTAATCATTCTGAGCACCGTGGGTGGACGTCCCTAATCAGGTTAATCATTCTGAGCACCGTGGGTGGACGTCCCTAATCAGGTTAATCATTCTGAGCACCGTGGGTGGACGCCCCTAATCAGGTTAATCATTCTGAGCACCGTGGGTGGACGCCCCTAATCAGGTTAATCATTCTGAGCACCGTGGGTGGACGCCCCTAATCAGGTTAATCATTCTGAGCACCGTGGGTGGACGCCCCTAATCAGGTTAATCATTCTGAGCACCGTGGGTGGACGTCCCTAATCAGGTTAATCATTCTGAGCACCGTGGGTGGACGTCCCTAATCAGGTTAATCATTCTGAGCACCGTGGGTGGACGCCCTAATCAGGTTAATCATTCTGAGCACCGTGGGTGGACGCCCTAATCAGGTTAATCATTCTGAGCACCGTGGGTGGACGTCCCTAATCAGGTTAATCATTCTGAGCACCGTGGGTGGACGCCCCTAATCAGGTTAATCATTCTGAGCACCGTGGGTGGACGCCCCTAATCAGGTTAATCATTCTGAGCACCGTGGGTGGACGTCCCTAATCTGGTTAATCATTCTGAGCACCGTGGGTGGACGTCCCTAATCAGGTTAATCATTCTGAGCACAGTGGGTGGACGTCCCTAATCAGGTTAATCATTCTGAGCACCGTGGGTGGACGTCCCTAATCAGGTTAATCATTCTGAGCACAGTGGGTGGACGTCCCTAATCAGGTTAATCATTCTGAGCACCGTGGGTGGACGTCCCTAATCAGGTTAATCATTCTGAGCACCGTGGGTGGACGCCCCTAATCAGGTTAATCATTCTGAGCACCGTGGGTGGACGTCCCTAATCAGGTTAATCATTCTGAGCACCGTGGGTGGACGTCCCTAATCAGGTTAATCATTCTGAGCACCGTGGGTGGACGTCCCTAATCTGGTTATGCACCCAACGCATACGGGTCTAAAATGACGCCGGCGCCACATTTACATACATGAGCCATGTTTAATGGAAACCCCCGATCTGTACCCAGGGGAAACCCCTCATCTGTACCCAGGGGAAACCCCCGATCTGTACCCAGGGGAAACCCCCGATCTGTACCCAGGGGAAACCCCCGATCTGTACCCAGGGGAAACCCCTGACCTGTACCCAGGGGAAACCCCTGACCTGTACCCAGGGGAAACCCCTGACCTGTACCCAGGGGAAACCCCTGACCTGTACCCAGGGGAAACCCCTGACCTGTACCCAGGGGAAACCCCTCATCTGTACCCAGGGGAAACCCCTCATCTGTACCCAGGGGAAACCCCTCATCTGTACCCAGGGGAAACCCCTCATCTGTACCCAGGGGAAACCCCTCATCTGTACCCAGGGGAAACCCCTCATCTGTACCCAGGGGAAACCCCTCATCTGTACCCAGGGGAAACCCCTCATCTGTACCCAGGGGAAACCCCTCATCTGTACCCAGGGGAAACCCCTCATCTGTACCCAGGGGAAACCCCTCATCTGTACCCAGGGGAAACCCCTCATCTGTACCCAGGGGAAACCCCTCATCTGTACCCAGGGGAAACCCCTCATCTGTACCCAGGGGAAACCCCTCATCTGTACCCAGGGGAAACCCCTCATCTGTACCCAGGGGAAACCCCTCATCTGTACCCAGGGGAAACCCCTCATCTGTACCCAGGGGAAACCCCTCATCTGTACCCAGGGGAAACCCCTCATCTGTACCCAGGGGAAACTTCACCCTGGAGAGAGACATACATGAGCCATGTCAAACGGTATCGTTACTGCACATTGAACTACCCTCCTGGAGGCATGGATCGAAACCCACCACTTTGTGCATGTTACATACGCATTAGAAAACTGTCCGTCTCACCTGCATTGGGAACCTGTAGGTCGATCTTGACGTCAAAGTCGTGAACTTTAAAGAGGTCCTCTGATAGGTCGCTGGTGTTCTTAGTCGGGTCGATGACTTTCAGAGCAGCCTGCCCCGCTCCCCTTCCCATCTCAAACTCCAAGTCCATCTCTTTGCCCGACCCTTCTCCGTACTTCTCGTTGAGGTGTTGGAGGATAGCTGCATGGACTGAAGGGTCTCTGGCCTGTGGGAACACAAACACAACATGTCAATACTGCAGACAGACAAGTTATTTCAGAATTTTATACGTGTAGAAAAACCCTTAAAGTTGCTCCAGGATACTTTATCTCAGCACTCAAACCCTCAGCCTGGCTCTGGGACTGAAGAGATACACTTTGTAGCCCTTACTGCTGAGGTTGGCCGGTGATGTCTGGTGAGGACCTGCCTTACAACAGGCCTACAAACCCTCAGTCCAGCCTCTCTCAGCCTATTGCGGACAGTCTGAGCACTGATGGAGGGATTGTGCGTTCCTGGTGTAAAGTTGTTGTTGCCATCCTGTACCTGTCCCGCAGGTGTGATGTTCGGATGTACCGATCCTGTGCAGGTGTTGTTACACGTGGTCTGCCACTGCGAGGACGATCAGCTGTCCGTCCTGTCTCCCTGTAGTGCTGTCTTAGGCGTCTCACAGTACGGACATTGCAATTTATCTCCCTGGCTATATCTGCAGTCCTCATGCCTCCTTGCAGCATGCCTAAGGCAAGTTCACACAGATGAGCAGAGAGCCTGGGCATCTTTCTTTTGGTGTTTTTGAGTCAGTAGAAAGGCCTCTTTAGTGTCCTAAGTTTCCATAACTGTGACCTTAATTGCCTACCGTCTGTAAGCTGTTAGTGTCTTAACGACCGTTCCACAGGTGCATATTCATTAATTGTTTATGGTTCATTAAACTAGCATGAGAAACAGTGTTTAAACCCTTTACAGTGAAGATCTGTGAAGTTATTTGGATTTTTACTAATTATCTTTGAAAAGACAGGCTCCTGAAAAAGGGACGTTTCTTTTTTTGCTTAGTTTATAGTTGTGAGGTCTGGGGTCCGCTCACCAACCAAGAATTCGCAAAAAGGGACAAACAGGAAGTTGAGACTCTGCATGCAGAATTCTGCAAAAATATCCTCTGCGTACAACGTAAAACACCAAATAATGCATGCAGCGCAAAATTAGGCTGATACCCACTAAATTCTACAACCACCTAAAAGGAAGCATTTCCCAAAACTTCCATAACAAAGCCATCACCTACAGAGAGATGAACCTGGAGAAGAGTCCCCTAAGCAAGCTGGTCCTGGGACTCTGTTCACAAACAGACCCCACAGAGCGCCAGGACAGCAACACAATTAGACCCAACCAAATCATGAGAAAACCAAAATATAATGACTTGACATATTGGAAAGAATTTACCAAAAACAGAGCAAACTAGAATGCTATTTGGCCCTAAACAGAGAGTACACAGTGGCAGAATACCTGACCACTGTGACTGACCTAAACTTAAGGAAAGCTTTGACTATACTATGTACAGACTCAGTGAGCATAGCCTTGCTATTGTGAAAGGCCGCCGTAGGCAGACCTGGCTCTCAGGAGAAGACAGGCTATGTGCACACTGTCCACAAAATTAGGTGGAAACTGAGCTGCACTTTCTAACCTCCTGCCCAATGTATGACCATATTAGAGACACATATATAACTCAGATTACACAGACCCATAAAGAATTTGAAAACAAATCCAATCTTGATAAACCTCCATGTCTACTGGGTGAAATACCACAGTGTGACATCACAGCAGCAAGATGTGACCTATTGCCACAAGAAAAGGTCAACCAGTGAAGAACAAACACCATTGTAAATACAACCCATATTTATGTTTATTTATTTTCCCTTTTGTACTTTAACTATTTGCACATCGTTACAAAACGGTACAAAGACAATTATATAACATTTGAAAATGTCTCTATTCTTTTGTAACATTTGTGAGTGTAATGTTACCTGTTCGTTATATATAATCTATTTAATCTATTTCACTTGCTTTGGCAATATAAACATATGTTTCCCATCCCAATAAAGCCCTTCCAGTTGAATGGAGAGAGAAGATCTGAGACTTACGTTAGACACCATGGTTGGTTTGCACTGACGTCTAGTAAACGGGTCCATCTGCAGCTTGGCATTCTGTCCCTCAGCCTGACAGAAATAGTATTTTAAAAAAGACAAAAATAAATTATCACTTTTATTTTTATTCTTTTTAACGGGAAATTTGTTTTGATCGGCTACAGTAGTTCAGGTGTGAGATCTAATGACAGAAAGAGAACTGCAAGTTCAGTGAATCACAAGGCTCATTTGAATTTCCTGCTGCGTAACAGTGATCAAATTAAGATACTACATGTGTAGTACGGATACTTACCACTAGGGCTTTCTCAGACTCAACAATGTTCCAGCTCCGATTCCTCTGGTTGATGTAGCTGGAGAAAACAGATGGACAGGCAGAGATGTTTAAATAGACAGAGAGAGATGCAAAAAGAGATATAGAGAGGGTGAGAGCAAGAAAGAGAGGGGAAGAGAGAGAGAGAAAGACACAGCTGGTAGCGCAGGTATGGGCAACTTCGATCTGAACTCATCAATGGGGCGGGCTGCAGAGGTTCACAGGTCTGTGTACCCACATCCACACACTAGCCTTTGAAAATCCTGCAATTCTACACATTTTGCCATGGGCTGAGAGAAATGTTTTTCATGTGATATCTGAGTGAGAGTGACTAACAAAATTAATGGGGGCCCACGGTCGGTCATTTGACAATATATCTAAGTTTAGATAGCTGGCCCGCTCGACTAACTTTCCAATCTAAAAAATGTTTGCTGACACGAGCTACTTGAGTGACTGTCAGTGACTGGCAACAGACAAACCCCCGCCCACCCCAAAAAACATAAATCTGTATTATTTTGTCTTTTGAAATTGATCCTAAGGACGCCAGGGTTGTGGGTTTGTTTCCCACGGTGCACAAGTATGGGGGAAAAGTATTAAAATGTGTGCACTCACTACTGCAAGTCGCTCTGGATAAGAGCATCTGCTAAATTACTCAAACGTAAAAAAGGTAGAAAAACATTAAGTCACCTGTATACTACCTGTATACTATACTACCTGTATTACTACCTGTATACTACCTGTATACTATACTACCTGTATACTACAGAACAGAATTTTACTGATCAGCAAACTATGCATCAGGTAAAGAACAACGTTATAACAACACCAACTGGTGGGAGGACAGGAGGTGGGGGAGGACAGGCAGGAGGCGGGGGAGGACAGGCAGGAGGCGGGGGAAGGCAGGAGGCGGGGGAGGACAGGCAGGAGGCGGGGGAGGACAGGCAGGAGGCGGGGGAGGACAGGCGGGAGGCGGGGGAGGACAGGCGGGAGGCGGGGGAGGACAGGCGGGAGGCGGGGGAGGACAGGCGGGAGGCGGGGGAGGACAGGCAGGAGGCGGGGGAGGACAGGCAGGGGAGGACAGGCAGGAGGCGGGGGAGGACAGGCAGGAGGCGGGGAGGACAGGCAGGAGGCGGGGGAGGACAGGCAGGAGGCGGGGGAGGACAGGCAGGAGGCGGGGGAGGACAGGCAGGAGGCGGGGGAGGACAGGCAGGAGGCGGGGGAGGACAGGCGGGAGGCGGGGGAGGACAGGCGGGAGGCGGGGGAGGACAGGCGGGAGGCGGGGGAGGACAGGCAGGAGGCGGGGGAGGACAGGCAGGGGAGGACAGGCAGGAGGCGGGGGAGGACAGGCAGGAGGCGGGGGAGGACAGGCAGGAGGCGGGGGAGGACAGGCAGGAGGCGGGGGAGGACAGGCAGGAGGCGGGGGAGGACAGGCAGGAGGCGGGGGAGGACAGGCAGGAGGCGGGGGAGGACAGGCAGGAGGCGGGGGAGGACAGGCGGCGGTCTCACCTGATGGCAGAGATGTTTTTGGTCCTCTGTCTGTCCAGATGCTCGGCCCTCTCCTCCAACTCATTCAGCTGGTCCTGGATCTCTTTGGCTCGGTCTCCTTCTCCACTCTCCTCAGCCATGGCCTGGAGGGGAGAACACACATTATAGCATGTGGATACACCAGTGGGGGCTCCTCAGAGGAGGAAGGGGAGGACCACACACAGTAGCACACAGCAGTAGTACACAAGTATAAACAAGTACACAGTAGTACACACAGTGGTACACACTGCACATAGCAGTACACGCAGTAGTACACAGCAGTACACACAGTAGCATACACAAGTATAAACAAGTACACAGTAGTACACACTTCAAAGTAGTACACACAGCACATAGCAGTACACACAGTAGTACACACCAGTACACACAGCAGTACACACTAGTACACACATCACAAAGTAGTACACACAGCACACAGTAGTACACACAGTAGTACACACAGCAGTACACACAAGTATAAACAAGTACACAGTAGTACACACATCAAAGTAGTACACACAGCACATAGCAGTACACACAGTAGTACACAGCAGTAGTAATGAAAAACAAACTTCCTGGGTTAAGAAACGTTTCTTAACCTACCTTATCTTTGAGTAGTGATGTTTTCTTCATGGCATAGTTGGAAGGCGCCTTTCGGAATCGGTCTTTCTCTTTTACGATCTGCGAATCAACAAATAAACAACATTTACATCTGGGTTGAAATTCAACATTATACACTAGGGGTTTGGGGCAGTATCCAGATTGTTATATCATCATGTACTTTCTGTACCATCTCGGGGTATATGGCATTACCGGAAGTGCACAAAACAAGGGGCACTATTCCCCCCCCCCCCTCCCCAAATAACATTTGTAAATACACATATCTTCTATTCTTTCCCACAAAACAATTTAGGCAACATGGATCTGGATCCAGGAAGGGACAGAATGTCTCTGCTGTAACCAACAAGTTTGATCATAGCTGGAGCCCTGAGCTGGATAGAATGTATTTGACACATCTTAGATTTCTTCTTAGGATTTCTGAGCCACGGGAGGCAGCGGTTTTTATACATATAAAAAATAAATATATAATTTAACGGTATTGAAAATCATACCGTCTCCATTTCTAAATAGCCCTATACGAATAGTATTTCGCCCAAGCCTAGTATACAGCATAATTAATACTTTACAAAATAGGTATGGTGGGAAAATAAGCCTGTACAGATGACAAACAGATAGTTCACTACATAGGGAATAAGGGTGTCACTTGGGACGCACAGATACACTACATCACCAAAAGTATGTGGACAGACACCCCTTGAAATGAACGGATTCGCCTATTTTAGCCACACCGGTCAGCAACGGACGGGCGAGCACACAGCCATGCAATCGCCTGAGACAAACATTGGCAGTAGAATGGCCCGTACTGAGGAGCTCAGTGACTTTCAACGCAGCACCGCCATTGGATGCCACCTTTCCAACAAGTCAGTTCGTCAAATTTCTGCCCTGCTAGAGCTGCCCCGGTCAACTGTAAGTGCTGTTATTGTGAAGTGGAAAAGTCTAGGAGCAACAACGGCTCAGCTGCAAAGTGGTAGGCCACACAGATTCTCAAAGACTGTGGGCTCTCGTTCTCCGTGGCCGACGTGAGGAAGACATTTAAGTGTGTTAAACCTCGCAAGGCTGCTGGCCCAGACAGCATCCCTAGCCCGTCCTCAGAGCATGTGCAGACCAGCTGGCTGGAGTGTTTACGGACATATTTAATCAATCCCTATCCCAATCTGCTGTGCCCACATGCTTCAAGATGGCCACCATTGTTCCTATTTCCTAGAAAGCCAAGGAAACTGAACTATCGCCCCGTAGCACTCACTTCTGTCATCATGAAGTTCGTTGAGAGACTAGTCAAGGATCATATCACCTCCACCTTACCGGTCACACTAGACCTGCTTCAAATTTGCATACCGCCCCAATAGATCCACAGATGATGCAATCGCCATCACATTGCATACTGCCCTATCCCATCTGGACAAGAGGAATATCTATGTAAGAATGCTGTTCATTGACTACAGCTCAGCATTCAACACCATAGTACCCTCCAAGCCCATCATTAAGCTGGAAGCCCTGGGTCTCAACCCCGCCCTGTGCAATTGGGTCCTGGACTTTCTGATGGGCCGCCCCCAGGTGATAAAGGTAGGAAACACCACCTCCACCCCGCTGATCCTCAACACTGGGGCCCCACAAGGGTGCGTTCTCAGCCCTCTCCTGTACTCCCTGTTCACCCATGACTGCGTGGACATGCACGCCTCCAACTCAATCATCAAGTTCGCAGACGACACTACAGTGGTAGGCTTGATTACCAACAACGACGAGACGGCCTACAGGGAGGAGGGGAGAGCCCTGGCGGAGAGGTGCCAGGAAAATAACCTCTCCCTTAACGTCAACAAAACGAAGGAGCTGATCATGGACTTCAGGAAACAGCAGAGGGACCACCCCCCTATCCACATCGACAGGACCGCAGTGGAGAAGGTGAAAAGCTTCAAGTTCTTCGGGGAGCATGCTGTCGTGCTGTATCACCGCCTGGTATGGCAACTGCACCGCCCGCAACCGCAGGGCTCTCCAGAGGGTGGTGCGGTCTGCGCAACGCATCACCAGGGGCAAACTACCTGCCCTCCAGGACACCTACAGCACCCGATGTCACAGGAAGGCCAAAAAGATCATCAAGGACAACAACCACCCGAGCCACTGCCTGTTCACCCTGCTATCATCCAGAAGGTGAGGTCAGTACAGGTGCATCAACTTTGGGACCAAGAGACTAGAGGTCGACCGATTATGATTTTTCAACGCCGATACTGATACCGATTATTGGAGGACCAAAAAAAGCAGATACCAATTAAAATCGGACGATTTTTAAAAATTATTTGTAACAATGACAATTACAATACTATATGAACACTTATTTTAACTTAATATAATACATCAATAAAATCTGTTTAGCCTCAAATAAATAATGAAACATGTTCAATTTGGTTTAAATAATGCAAAAACAAAGTGTTGGAGAAGAAAGTAAAAGTGCAATATGTGCCATGTAAAAAAGCTAACGTTTAAGTTCCTTGCTCAGAACACGAGAACATATGAAAGCTGGTGGTTCCTTTTAACATGAGTCTTCAATATTCCCAGGTAAGAAGTTTTAGGTTAGCTAGGTTACACCAGCCTCATCTCGAGAGTTGATAGGCTTGAAGTCATAAACAGCTCAATGCTTGAAGCATTGCGAAGAGCTGCTGGCAAAACGTATGAAAGTGCTGTTTGAATGAATGCTTACGAGCTCGCTGGTGCCTACCATCGCTCAGTCAGACTGCTCTATCAAATCATAGACTTAATTATAACATAATAACACACAGAAATACGAGCCGTAGGTCATTAAAATGGTCGAATCCGGAAACTATTATTTCGAAAACAAGGCAGTTTTAACCCACTGTTCCTAGGCCGTCATTGAAAATAAGAATGTGTTCTTAACTGACTTGCCTAGTTAAATAAAAGGTGTATAAAAAAAATATTTCAAAAATATATATATAAAAATAAAATAATATATATATTAAATAAAAAAAATCAATAATTAAATCAATAAAAAAATCAATAAAATATATTTTAAAAAATGAATTAAAAAAAAAGAAACGGCTAATCGGTGTCCAAAAATACTGATGTCCGATTGTTATGAAAACTTGCCATTCCGATTAATCAGTCGACCTCTACAAGAGACTGAACCCCCCCCCCCCCCCCCCCCATCTCAAGGCCATCAGACTGTTAAATAGCCATCACTAACCGGCTGCCACCCGGTTACTCAACCCTGCACCTTAGAGGCTGCTGCTCTATATACATAGACATGGAATCACTGGCCACTTTAATAATGGAACACTAGTCACTTTAATAATGGAACACTAGTCACTTTAATAATGTTTACATACTGTTTTACTCATCTCATATGTATATACTGTATTCTATTCTACTGTATTTTAGTCAATGCCACTCTGACATTGCTCGTCCAAATATTTATATGTTTCTTCATTACATTCTTTTACTTTAGATGTGTGTATTGTTGTGAATTACTAGATAGTACTGCACTGTTGGAGCTAGAAACACAAGCAGAGGGCTGAAGCACATCAAAATGAGTCTGTCCTCGGTTGCAACACTCACTACAAAGTACCAAACTTCCTCTGGAAGCAACGTCAGCACAAGAACTGTTCGTCGGGAGCTTCATGAAATGGGTTTCCATGGCCGAGCAGCCGCACACAAGCATAAGGTCACCATGCGCAATGCCAAGGGGTCGGCTGGAGTGGTGTAAAGCTCACCACCATTGGACTCTGGAGCAGTGGAAACACGTTCTCTGGAGTGATGAATCACGCTTCACATTCTGGCAGTCTGACGGACAAATCTGGGTTTGGCGGATACCAGGAGAACGCTACCTGCCCCAATGCATAGTCCCAACTGTAAAGTTTGGTGGAGGAGGAATAATGGTCGGGGGATGTTTTTCATGGTTTGGGCCCATTAGTTCCAGTGAAGGCAAATCTTAACGCTACAGCATACAATGACATTCTAGACGATTCTGTGCTTCAAGATGTGCCAACAGTTTGGGGAAGGCCCTTTCCTGTTTCAGGATGACAATGCCCCCGTGCAAAAACCGAGGTCCATACAGAAATGATTTGTGGACATCGGCGTGGAAGAACTTGACTGGCCTGCACAGAGTCCTGACCTCAACCCTATCGAACACCTTTGGGATGAATTTGCCTAATCGCTCCAACATCAGTGCCCGACCTCACTAATGCTCGTGGCTGAATGGAAGCAAGTCCCCTCCCAACATATAGTGAAAAAGCCTTCCCAGAAAAGTAATGTAGTGTACTTACGTCCTCTATGTCTTTGTCGTTGAATTTGTAGTTACAAGCCTCTTTGATGGCTTGCTCCTTCTTATTGATCTCATCTAGAGTGGGAACCTGCATACTGGCTATGATCATCTGTAGACAGAGAGAAGAGACATAACACGTTCAATAGTCCACAAGAGAGACTGCTCTACGACAGGCCTGACATAACATGACATAACCTGTGAGGCTAACTAGCCAACTAACTAGCCACCTAACTAGCATCCAACCAGCCATCCAACCAGCCGCCTAACTAGCATACAACCAGCCATCCAACTAGCCATCCAACCAGCCATCCAACTAGCCGCCTAACTAGCATACAACCAGCCATCCAACTAGCCATCCAACCAGCCATCCAACCAGCCGCCTAACTAGCCATCCAACTAGCCATCCAACTAGCCATCCAACCAGCCATCCAACCAGCCATCCAACTAGCCATCCAACTAGCCATCCAACTAGCCATTCAACCAGCCATCCAACTAGCCATTCAACCAGCCATCCAAACAGCCATCCAAACAGCCATCCAACCCGTCGCCTAACTAGCCATCCAACTAGCCATCCAACTAGTCATCCAACTAGCCATCCAACTAGCCATCCAACTAGTCATCCAACTAGTCATCCAACTAGCCATCCAACTAGCCATCCAACTAGTCATCCAACTAGTCATCCAACTAGTCATCCAACTAGTCATCCAACTAGTCATCCAACCAGCCAGCCATCCAACCAGCCAGCCATCCAACCACCCAACTAACTAGCCATCCAACTAGCCGCCTAACTAGCCATCCAACTAGCCGCCTAACTAGCCATCCAACTAGCCATCCAACTAGTCATCCAACTAGCCATCCAACTAGCCATCCAACTAGCCATCCAACTAGCCATCCAACTAGTCATCCAACTAGTCATCCAACTAGTCATCCAACTAGTCATCCAACTAGTCATCCAACTAGCCATCCAACTAGCCATCCAACTAGTCATCCAACTAGTCATCCAACTAGTCATCCAACTAGTCATCCAACTAGTCATCCAACCAGCCAGCCATCCAACCAGCCAGCCATCCAACCACCCAACTAACTAGCCATCCAACTACCCAACTAACTAGCCATCCAACTAGCCGCCTAACTAGTCATCCAACCAGCCGCCTAACTAGTCATCCAACCAGCCATCCAACCAGCCCCTAACTAGTCATCCAACCAGCCGCCTAACTAGCCGCCTAACTAGCCATCCATCCAACCAGCCATCCAACCATCCGCCTAACCAGCCATCCATCCATCCAACCAGCCGCCTAACTAGCCGCCTAACTAGCCATCCATCCAACCAGCCATCCAACCATCCGCCTAACCAGCCATCCATCCATCCAACCAGCCATCCAACCAGCCAGCCACCTAAGTATCCATCTTAAGATCCACAACATTCATCTATCCATTCACTCTCACTATTCTACAGGTCTGTTTGAAATCTTGCCATCTACCAAGTGGTGGAGTTAAAGCAACCATGCCTCATCCAATCAGCACGTTCCCACTGGCACTTCCTCAAGTCTACATCCAATCAGCATGCTCCACTGCCACTTCCTCAAGTCTACATCCAATCAGTATTCTCCCACCACCACTTCCTCAAGTCTACATCCAATCAGCATTCTCCCACCACCACTTTCTCAAGTCTACATCCAATCAGCATAGTGCGTACGGCCCAGTACATCACCGGGGCCAAACTTCCTGCCATCCAGGACCTCTATACCAGGCGGTATCAGAGGAAGGTCCTAAAAATGGTCAAAGACTCCAGCCACCCCCAGTCATAGACTGTTCTCTCTGCTACCACACGGCAAGTGGTACTGGATCGCCAAGTCTCGGTCCAAGAGGCTCCTAAACGGCTTTTACCCCCAAGCCACAAGACTCCTGAACAGCTAATCAAATGGCTACCCAGACCATTCCCCCCCCCCCCCCCCCCCCCACCTATTACCTCGACACTGGTGCCCCCGCATATTGACTCTGTACCGGTACCCCCAGTATATAGCCCCACTATTGTTATTTTACTGCTGCTCTTTAATTATTTGTTATTCTTATCTCATACTTTTTTTTTTACTTAAAAAAAATAACCGCATTGTTGGTTAAGAGCTTGTAAGTAAGCATTTCACCTGCTGTATTCGGCGCATGTAACAAATAAAATTTGATTTGACGTTCAGTAACTAAATGTTGTTTAACATCGCAGATAGAAATGTCATGAATAGATCTAATGTGATTCCTTATTCTACATATCAGAGAGGCATGTTTGTTCTACAAGGAATATTTCTATCTCAACGTTCCAAAACATTGTGTCATGCTGAACGCACCCACATTCTCCTCCTGCCACTTCCTCAAGTCAACCATCCAATCAGCATTCTCCTCCTGCCACTTCCTCAAGTCAACCATCCAATCAGCATTCTCCTCCTGCCACTCCCTCAAGTCAACTATCCAATCAGCATTCTCCTCCTGCCACTTCCTCAAGTCAATCATCCAATCAGCATTCTCCTCCTGTCACTTCCTCAAGTCAACCATCCAATCAGCATTCTCCTCCTGCCACTCCCTCAAGTCAACCATCCAATCAGCATGCTCCTCCAGTCAACTCACCGCCTCTTTCCACTTCATGAACTCGTTTTCTGTGAACTCCTGATTGGACACAAACTCCAGTCTGAAGACTCGGGTGTCACCACCATGCCTAGAGGAGAAATATGGGACAGAGCACAGAGAAACATTTAGTCGGCATAGAGAAACGGGCAGAGGAGGCGAGAAACGGGCAGAGGAGGCGAGAAACGGGCAGAGGAGGCGAGAAACGGGCAGAGGAGGAGAGAAACGGGCAGAGGAGGCGAGAAACGGGCAGAGGAGGCGAGAAACAGGCAGAGGAGGAGAGAAACGGGCAGAGGAGAGAAACGGGCAGAGGAGGAGAGAAACGGGCAGAGGAGGAGAGAAACGGGCAGAGGAAGAGAGAAACGGGCAGAGGAGGCGAGAAATGGGCAGAGGAGGCGAGAAACGGGCAGAGGAGGCGAGAAACGGGCAGAGGAGGAGAGAAACGGGCAGAGGAGGAGAGAAACGGGCAGAGGAGGAGAGAAACGGGCAGAGAGAAACAGGCAGAGAGAAACAGGTAGAGAGAAACGGGCAGAGAGAAACAGGCAGAGGAGGAGAGAAACGGGCAGAGAGAAACGGGCAGAGGAGGCGAGAACCGGGCAGAGGAGGCGAGAAACGGGCAGAGGAGGCGAGAAACGGGCAGAGGAGGCGAGAAACGGGCAGAGGAGGCGAGAAACGGGCAGAGGAGGCGAGAAACGGGCAGAGGAGGCGAGAAACGGGCAGAGGAGGCGAGAAACAGGCAGAGAGAAACAAGCAGAGAGAAACAAGCAGAGAGAAACAAGCAGAGAGAAACAGGCAGAGGAGGAGAGAAACGGGCAGAGGAGGAGAGAAACGGGCAGAGGAGGAGAGAAACGGGCAGAGGAGGAGAGAAACGGGCAGAGGAGGAGAGAAACGGGCAGAGGAGGAGAGAAACGGGCAGAGGAGAGAAACGGGCAGAGGAGAAACAGGCAGAGGAGAAACAGGCAGAGGAGAAACAGGCAGAGGAGGAGAGAAACGGGCAGAGGAGAAACAGGCAGAGGAGGCGAGAAACGGGCAGAGGAGGCGAGAAACGGGCAGAGGAGGAGAGAAACGGGCAGAGGAGGAGAGAAACGGGCAGAGGAGGCGAGAAATGGGCAGAGGAGGCGAGAAACGGGCAGAGGAGGCGAGAAACGGGCAGAGGAGGAGAGAAACGGGCAGAGAGAAACGGGCAGAGAGAAACAGGCAGAGAGAAACAGGTAGAGAGAAACAGGCAGAGAGAAACAGGCAGAGGAGGAGAGAAACGGGCAGAGAGAAACGGGCAGAGGAGGCGAGAACCGGGCAGAGGAGGCGAGAAACGGGCAGAGGAGGCGAGAAAGAGGAGGCGAGAAACGGGCAGAGGAGGCGAGAAACGGGCAGAGGAGGCGAGAAACAGGCAGAGAGAAACAAGCAGAGAGAAACAAGCAGAGAGAAACAAGCAGAGAGAAACAGGCAGAGAGAAACAGGCAGAGGAGGAGAGAAACGGGCAGAGGAGGAGAGAAACGGGCAGAGGAGGAGAGAAACGGGCAGAGGAGGAGAGAAACGGGCAGAGGAGAGAAACGGGCAGAGGAGAGAAACGGGCAGAGGAGAAACGGGCAGAGGAGAAACAGGCAGAGGAGGAGAGAAACGGGCAGAGGAGAAACAGGCAGAGGAGGCGAGAAACGGGCAGAGGAGGCGAGAAACGGGCAGAGGAGGAGAGAAACGGGCAGAGGAGGAGAGAAACGGGCAGAGGAGGCGAGAAACGGGCAGAGGAGGCGAGAAACGGGCAGAGGAGAAACAGGCAGAGAGAAACAAGCAGAGAGAAACAAGCAGAGAGAAACAGGCAGAGAGAAACGGGCAGAGGAGGAGAGAAACGGGCAGAGGAGGAGAGAAACGGGCAGAGGAGAGAAACGGGCAGAGGAGAGAAACGGGCAGAGGAGAGAAACGGGCAGAGGAGAAACAGGCAGAGGAGAAACAGGCAGAGGAGGAGAGAAACGGGCAGAGGAGAAACAGGCAGAGGAGGCGAGAAACGGGCAGAGGAGGCGAGAAACGGGCAGAGGAGGAGAGAAACGGGCAGAGGAGGAGAGAAACGGGCAGAGGAGGAGAGAAACGGGCAGAGGAGGCGAGAAACGGGCAGAGGAGGCGAGAAACGGGCAGAGGAGAAACAGGCAGAGAGAAACGGGCAGAGAGAAACAGGCAGAGAGAAACAGGCAGAGAGAAACAGGCAGAGAGAAAGCCAAGGGTAGTAGCAGGTAAGAGCAGAGTAGTTTTAAATGAAGGGTAGTAGCAGGTAAGAGCAGAGTAGTTTTAAATGAAGGGTGGTAGCAGGTAAGAGCAGAGTAGTTTTAAATGAAGGGTAGTAGCAGGTAAGAGCAGAGTAGTTTTAAATGAAGGGTGGTAGCAGGTAAGAGCAGAGTAGTTTTAAATGAAGGGTAGTAGCAGGTAAGAGCAGAGTAGTTTTAAATGAAGGGTGGTAGCAGGTAAGAGCAGAGTAGTTTTAAATGAAGGGTAGTAGCAGGTAAGAGCAGAGTAGTTTTAAATGAAGGGTAGTAGCAGGTAAGAGCAGAGTAGTTTTAAATGAAGGGTAGTAGCAGGTAAGAGCAGAGTAGTTTTAAATGAAGGGTAGTAGCAGGTAAGAGCAGAGTAGTTTTATATGAAGGGTAGTAGCAGGTAAGAGCAGAGTAGTTTTATATGAAGGATGGCGCCGTACCGTAACTGTAGTCCTTTGTTCGTCCGGGTCGTTCCCAACTGGTACACCTTAGCCGTCTCTACCACGTCAACTATTTCAGCCACCTTATCACAGGGAATTACAAGAAATACTCATTATTGAACATAGCTAACTGAAAATTCAAATGACACAAAACATATAGAAAAAGGTCTACAGCAACATTGCCAAGGAACAATCTCCAAAGTTAAATAGGAATACGGACTCAGGCTGGTTCCCCCCCCAGACACAGAGTAAGCCCTAGTCACTTTCAAAGGAGATTCACCATTGAACTATCTTAATCTGGGTCCAGGAAACTGCCCCAATAACTGCATGTCGTTACCCTGTAAACTGGTTTGCTACTACTGTTCCCGATGCCTATCCGTACGAAGCAGCCTGTCGTTACCCTGTAAACTGGTTTGCTACTACTGTTCCCGATGCCTATCCGTACGAAGCAGCCTGTCGTTACCCTGTAAACTGGTTTGCTACTACTGTTCCCGATGCCTATCCGTACGAAGCAGCCTGTCGTTACCCTGTAAACTGGTTTGCTACTACTGTTCCCGATGCCTATCCGTACGAAGCAGCCTGTCGTTACCCTGTAAACTGGTTTGCTACTACTGTTCCCGATGCCTATCCGTACGAAGCAGCCTGTCGTTACCCTGTAAACTGGTTTGCTACTACTGTTCCCGATGCCTATCCGTACGAAGCAGCCTGTCGTTACCCTGTAAACTGGTTTGCTACTACTGTTCCCGATGCCTATCCGTACGAAGCAGCCTGTCGTTACCCTGTAAACTGGTTTGCTACTACTGTTCCCGATGCCTATCTGTACGAAGCAGCCTGTCGTTACCCTGTAAACTGGTTTGCTACTACTGTTCCCGATGCCTATCCGTACGAAGCAGCCTGTCGTTACCCTGTAAACTGGTTTGCTACTACTGTTCCCGATGCCTATCCGTACGAAGCAGCCTGTCGTTACCCTGTAAACTGGTTTGCTACTACTGTTGCCGATGCCTATCCGTACGAAGCAGCCTGTCGTTACCCTGTAAACTGGTTTGCTACTACTGTTCCCGATGCCTATCCGTACGAAGCAGCCTGTCGTTACCCTGTAAACTGGTTTGCTACTACTGTTCCCGATGCCTATCCGTACGAAGCAGCCTGTCGTTACCCTGTAAACTGGTTTGCTACTACTGTTCCCGATGCCTATCCGTACGAAGCAGCCTGTCGTTACCCTGTAAACTGGTTTGCTACTACTGTTCCCGATGCCTATCCGTACGAAGCAGCCTGTCGTTACCCTGTAAACTGGTTTGCTACTACTGTTCCCGATGCCTATCTGTACGAAGCAGCCTGTCGTTACCCTGTAAACTGGTTTGCTACTACTGTTCCCGATGCCTATCCGTACGAAGCAGCCTGTCGTTACCCTGTAAACTGGTTTGCTACTACTGTTCCCGATGCCTATCCGTACGAAGCAGCCTGTCGTTACCCTGTAAACTGGTTTGCTACTACTGTTGCCGATGCCGATCCGTACGAAGCAGCCTGTCGTTACCCTGTAAACTGGTTTGCTACTACTGTTGCCGATGCCTATCCGTACGAAGCAGCCTGTCGTTACCCTGTAAACTGGTTTGCTACTACTGTTGCCGATGCCGATCCGTACGAAGCAGCCTGTCGTTACCCTGTAAACTGGTTTGCTACTACTGTTCCCGATGCCTATCCGTACGAAGCAGCCTGTCGTTACCCTGTAAACTGGTTTGCTACTACTGTTGCCGATGCCGATCCGTACGAAGCAGCCTGTCGTTACCCTGTAAACTGGTTTGCTACTACTGTTCCCGATGCCTATCCGTACGAAGCAGCCTGTCGTTACCCTGTAAACTGGTTTGCTACTACTGTTGCCGATGCCGATCCGTACGAAGCAGCCGCTCACGGTCTTCTGGAAGAACGGCATGTGACACCAGCGCTCCAGTTTGTGTCGGGACAGACGCACGCGGTTCAGTTCGTCCGGTAGTGACACGGGCTGCGACTTCGGCGGCGTCTCCTCTTTCCTGGAACGACACAGAGACAGGAAACGGAAACGTTGGTCATGCAGGAAGGTGGTCAAGTGTTTTCTTATCTCAAGAAAAAACAACTTACAAGACCTGGAATGGAACAAACTGTCCATCTAGAGCTATGATCAAAACGTTGCCTGACACTGAACAACTATCTACAGCTGACACTCTCAGTAGTACTATCAACTAAACCATTATCTGTCTATCTACAGCAGACACACTCAGTAGTACTATCAACGAAACCATTATCTGTCTATCTACAGCAGACACACACTCAGTAGTACTATCATTTAAACCATTATCTGTCTAACTACAGCAGATACACACAGTAGTACTATCAATTAAAGCATTATCTATCTATCAACAGCTGACACACACAGTAGTACTATCAATTAAAGCATTATCTGTCTATCAACTAAACCATTATCTGTCTATCTACAGCTGACACACAAACAGTAGTACTATCAATTAAACCATTATCTGTCTATCATTATCTGCAGCGGATAGATAAAAAGATACTCACTCCTCGTCTTCGGAATAAGATGAAGAGTGTGAACTGCGATCGCTCTTTACAGATGATTTGTCGTCATCCTCCTCCTCTTCCTCCTCCTCATCGTCCGAGTAAACCTCGCTGGTTTTCAGGGGCTGCCGTTTCGGCCGTTTCGCCAGGAGGTCCGCTGTCCAAATTTTAAAAAATGTCGTCATTTAGCAGACAAATCAAACTTTATTTAAAGTACATTTCACAAACATGTCTTCTGTTCTCCCAACAGAGATCAAAGTTCAATACACAGGAAGACACACCAAAATGTTTTACAAAAGGAAAACGAAAACCAACATTTCTTATTGGAGAAATACAGATAACACCCCCCCCGGTTTCACTACCACCCGTTGACCCAGTCCATAAATGCCATCTATTGACTACATGTTTCGCTTGATGACAATTGAAATGTGAGGACAAACACTGCACAGTCAACAGACCTGTCTTTGTTTTCTTCTTCTCTCTCTCTGCTTTCAGTTCCTCCATGGCCTGAGACTTTTTATCCAGCTTCTCATCCCGTTTAGTTCTCCTCTCCTTGTTGTGAGACATAACCTACAAGGAGAACGCAGTCACAATGTACCGGTAAGGACTAACGGAACACAAAGTAAGTGATGTTGTTGTTGTTTCTAAACAAGGTTCTGGGATTAGAAGATGTACTCACCACTTGCTGGTCCTGATGACTTCTGTCCTCATGATGGCCGCTGGATGATCTCTCACGCTTCTTATGTTCTTCTTCGTGTTTCTTTTTCTTCTCCTCTTTCTCCTTCTTCTTCGCCGTTTTCAGCTTCTTTTTAATTTCAAATCTGACAGAAAGATTCACAGTGTCAGGCGAATGGTGTTCGATGACGAGTTACGTAGTAATAATCCCAGGATATTCATTTCAAATCACCTAAAACAGCCGAACAAAGTCAACTGGTCTACTGATCAAGTATAATAGCCACAGGGATGTAAAACTCTATATCTTGGGTGTGCTATTCATTCACTTTTCTTAAAAATTCTTTATATGAACAAAATTACTAGAATAAGGTTCACAAGCCAACAAGCCTCTGTACTCTTATGGCTCCAGACAGACGGTGACAACTCTCCTGCTGAACACACCCCTGGCTCTGTACTCTTATGGCTCCAGACAGACGGTAACAACTCTCCTGGTGAACACACCCCTGGCCCTGTACTCTTATGGCTCCAGACAGATGGTAACAACTCTCCTGCTGAACACACCCCTGGCTCTGTACTCTTATGGCTCCAGACAGACGGTAACAACTCTCCTGCTGAACACACCCCTGGCTCTGTACTCTTATGGCTCCAGACAGACGGTAACAACTCTCCTGCTGAACACACCCCTGGCTCTGTACTCTTATGGCTCCAGACAGACGGTAACAACTCTCCTGCTGAACACACCCCTGGCCCTGTACTCTTATGGCTCCAGACAGACGGTAACAACTCTCCTGCTGAACACACCCCTGGCTCTGTACTCTTATGGCTCCAGACAGACGGTAACAACTCTCCTGCTTGTCCTATTCTCACCTCCTCTTGAGCACCTCCCTCTTCTCTATCCTGTTGAAGAGCTCCTGCTCCCTCTCCTTCTCAGTCATCTGCTCCAGCCGAGCCCTGTCCTCCTCGTCTCCCATCAGGTCCTCTCCGTAGCCGTCCCTGAAGACATCGTCCTCCGACGAGGAGTCTGAGCTGGAGGCAGAGCTATTGCTCTCTGAGTCAGACACCTCACCTGGTGGAGGAGAACATTATATGGCATTAGTATTGTTGTGGAGAGAGACGGCATAAATGGGATCCTCTTTTAGACTGCATCTATATGAAGATACAGGGCCGTCTCCGTGGCCACGACGATACCGGGCCGTCTCCGTGGCCACGACGATACCGGGCCGTCTCCGTGGCCACGACGATACCGGGCCGTCTCCGTGGCCACGACGATACCGGGCCGTCTCCGTGGCCACGACGATACCGGGCCGTCTCCGTGGCCACGACGATACCGGGCCGTCTCCGTGGCCACGGCGATACAGGGCCGTCTCCGTGGCCACGACGATACAGGGCCGTCTCCGTGGCCACGACGATACAGGGCCGTCTCCGTGGCCACGGCGATACAGGGCCGTCTCTATAGCAGCATATTTTGTCTGTGTTAAGGCACCTTTCAATATGAGAGTCAAATCAATTGTTGGTCACATTAACCAAAGGCAGCAATTAACCACTCTTGTAGGGTCTGTCTCAATTTGTCTTTATATGTTTCCTTGCATCCCATCTCCTGACCTCCTTCTCAACCGTATTGTAAGAGAAGATAGAAGGTCCCTCCCCTCGGATCATCCTCTCCAATGTGTTTTGAGAAGGAGCCAAGGACAGAGGATTCAGAATGAGCCCGGACCTTCAGAGAACTTACTGTTGTTAGTGGAACCACTGACAGCTACTACTCTCTTGGGTTACCTCCTGAAGTGTGGACTTGCACACTCTACAGCATGGACATAAAAAGCTTTAGAATGTTGTAAGCAGGTTTATTTTATTTATTTAACTAGGCAAGTCAGTCAAGAACAAATTCTTATTTACAATGACGGCCTAGAAAAAGTGGGTTAACTGTCTTGTTCAGGGGCAGAATGACAGATTTTTACCTTGTCAACTCGGAGAGTCAAACTAGCAACCTTTCGGTTACTGGCCCAACGCTCTAACCACTAGGCTACGCTGCCGCCCCTCCACTCTAACCACTAGGCTACGCTGCCGCCCCTCCACTCTAACCACTAGGCTACGCTGCCGCCCCTCCACACTAACCACTAGGCTACGCTGCCGCCCCTCCACTCTAACCACTAGGCTACACTGCCGCCCCTCCACTCTAACCACTAGGCTACGCTGCCGCCCCTCCACTCTAACCACTAGGCTACGCTGCCGCCCCTCCACTCTAACCACTAGGCTACGCTGCCGCCCCTCCGCTCTAACCACTAGGCTACGCTGCCGCCCCTCCACTCTAACCACTAGGCTACGCTGCCGCCCCTCCGCTCTAACCACTAACCCAACGCTCTCATCGCCCTGCTGGAGGGAGTTTCCACTATTAAATCCACGAGAGGGCGTATGTAAGTTCACACTTCGTAAGAAAGGGTGTAGAATCTGTCTGCAACCATTTTATTTTTATTTTTTAAATATATTTTTAAAACGTACCCTCCTCGGGGGCAGAGCTGTCAGCAGAACTGTCTCCGCCAGAACTCCTGGACGAAGCAGCTTTATGAACCCTCTTCTTCGCTGCCTCTTTCTTCTTCTCTGTTGCCGTCGGTTTCCCTGGCTTGACCTTCTTCTTGACTTTAGGACCACCGGCGGTCCACTACGTGAAAACAACACAGAAAACAGAACGTTATCATGTGAAGCGTCAAGGACGATATGAAAGTAACGTTCACTTATACAGTGTCTCTTTCATGCCACTACTGTAAGGGCTGATTTCCTGTACACAGATTAAGCCTAGTCTGGGGGATTAAGAAGTTATTTCAAAGGTGACCCTTTACATTGGGCGTGCTTCTTAGTCCGGGGAAAACAGCCGTAGGAAGATCAAACAATATGGAGAGAGGACGTTACTGTGACATACCTCATCATCACTGTCTGATGTCTCTGAGTCTGATGAGGCTGCGGGCTTGCTGACCGGCTGGTTGTCCTGCTGGTCATCCTGCTGGTCGTCCTGCTGGTCATCCGAGTCCACCCTCTTCCTCTTGGTGGCCAGAGACAGGAGCTCCTGGGGGCCACAGGGTGAGAGAGACAAAACAGAGGTGCGTTTAAAGCATGGGCGAGTGAACTTACAGTGATGGGGAAACGGAGGCCGAAGTTGAGGAGCACACATTATGTTACGATATAGATATTATTAGATATTCTAAATAGAGAAAAAAAAGGCACAATAGCGGAGAAACTGACATCTTGTAACAACATAGATCAACAGTTAATATGAATAGATTTTTACAGGATGAATGCTGCATGGTTTGCTCAGGGGACAGCGGATGTGTTAAGGTAACATTTCAATTGACCGACAAATCTCCTTTACAGCATATCTACAGTGGTTTCTGCATGTTAGAAAGCGTTATAGTACTGTAGTAGTAAGTGATTCATAGTTTATCAGTCACTCACTTTTATTGTGTCGTCTTTCATTTTATAGGTTGTGCAACTTAACTTATTGTATTTCAATATGGTGCTGTGTAAATAACTAATGAAACATCACTTAGTAATAAATATCTCTGTTGTAGTGTGTGTCAATTTTAAATTGTAGCTGTGTTTGTTTATGTTAACCAACAGGCCGAATTGTTAACTACCAACACAAGCATTATGATATTAATTAGCTGCTAACTAACTAGTATTAAGTTTAACACCAAGCTAGCAAAGATAACTAGCTAGTTAGCAACTTCACTGCGGCAAGTTACGTGATGTTAAATCTACGATTGGCATGTTTTTAATAGCACAACATTGTCTGTAAAGTAAGTAACATGACATGCTATCTTTCAACACATTCCTCCGAAGCTAACTTTAGCTTATGGTTAAGCTAGCTAGCTAGCTAACTGTTTTGTCAACACCAAAATATAACTTTAGCAGCGCCCATTACGTATTGCAGGATATAATGTTATAAATCCGCAGGTCAGTGTATTCTCTGATGACCAAATTATCACAACGGGTTAGATTAATGTTGCCACATGATATTATACTGGGAATTAAATAACGCCAATAAAACTTCAGGCCTACGGCGCGGTGTTTTCCTCCAAACTCAAGACACAGCCAGCATGCTAACATTAGCTAGCTAACCCAAACTGTTCTTATCCGGTTGTCAACCCACCCTGCCTGCTAAGTAGCGGAAAACAAATTCAAATCCAGAAAAGGTGCAAGACTCACCTGATCTAAATTATCATCACTAGCGCTGTCTTCAGAGTCAGAGTCGATAACAACTCGACCTTTCCGTTTCTTTACATTCACCATGATTAAGCTAGTTGATAAGCTCGGCTACCTCTGTGTGCGGTGTGTTGTTGAAGACGGGAGAAACGGCGGTAGCTAAGTAGTTTAGCACCGCCAGACCTGAACTGGTCCTGAGACACACAAAGGCCCTAGAGTACCACTGAGCATGCGCCTCAATGACAAACGGCGCAACAACAACAACAACAAAAACTAGTGGAACCGAAAATAGCAGCGGTGTTTCCAGGGAGGACGTTAATCTACACGGACCACAAACCTTGGATATGGGAACTATACGTTATTTCTTAATGATTACACATGTATAAGTCTGTTAGAGCTCACAGATCACTGCACCTGTACATAGCCCATCTGTGAACAGCCCATCTATCTACCTCATCCCCATACTGTATTTATTTATCTTGCTCCTTGGCACCCCAGTATCTCTACTTGCACATTCATCTTCTGCACATCTACCATTCCAGTGTTTAATTGCTATATTGTAATTACTTTGCCACCATGGCCTATTTAATGCCTTAACTCCCTAATCTTACCTCATTTGCACTCACTGTATATAGACTTTTTGTTTTCTTTTTTCTACTGTATTATTGACTGTATGTTTTTTTTATTCCATGTGTAACTCTGTGTTGTTGTATGTGTCGAACTGCTTTGCTTTATCTTGGCCAGGTCGCAGTTGTAAATGAGAACTTGTTCTCAACTAGCCTACCTGGTTAATTAAAGGTGAAATTAAATAAAAACATTATACAAATGTTATCATATGTATTCTACGCTGTGAGTGATGAACACAATGCTATCTACCAAAGGCCAGTTCTAAATCGATACAAGAGACAGATCCAACGGGGAAAATTAGCTGGCTTGCTAAAATCATCATTCACATGTTCTGTTTAAAGGTGAATTGGCTCTGGATGCCAAAACAGCCAAATACTCCAACTAAACGTGAATCGATTCTCAATTGCGGTACAGTTCTAGAAACATAAATCCATCTAGTTTATTTTGTATTATTATCATGAACTTTAAAACAAATGCAAAAACAAAAATATACAAACAAGATTACATTAAGCTAACAGACAGGGGTATTACATATCGAGATTTTAAATTTGTCAAAAAGTTGTATGGTATTGCTTTTTTGTTTTTAAACTTATTGATAATTTCAAAATAATATTTAAATTATATCTTAAACAATGTGAAGTGGGGTTTGTTCTCCTCCCACTTATTTTATGGATAAATAATCCATGAAAAATAAAACAAATTAACAATTAAAGTTAAATCAGGGTATATATCATTTGGATCAAAATAAAACATATCAGAGTTTTTCAAATGAACATTAATAGTAGTTTATTTTAAAATAAAATATTCTAACTCACTCCTAAATTTTATGACTTAAGAACATTCCCAAAATAAATGGTCAAGAGTCTCTGGGTCACAACCACAAAATACACATTTATTATCAATAGCTATTTAGAATCTCTGTACAATAAAGGTCTTTAGAGGATAGATTCTATGAATGAGTTTGTATGATTCTTCTTTCACCTTATTAGATATACAATATTTGCCAGACAACAACGAGACTTTGTTCCAGGTCACTTGTCCTAGGGCTGCATTCCAGTACACTTGTCCTAGGGCTGCATTCCAGGTCACTTGTCCTAGGGCTGCATTCCAGTACACTTGTCCTAGGGCTGCATTCCAGTTCACTTGTCCTAGGGCTGCATTCCAGGTCACTTGTCCTAGGGCTGCATTCCAGTACACTTGTCCTAGGGCTGCATTCCAGTACACTTGTCCTAGGGCTGCATTCCAGTACACTTGTCCTAGGGCTGCATTCCAGGTCACTTGTCCTAGGGCTGCATTCCAGTACACTTGTCCTAGGGCTGCATTCCAGTACACTTGTCCTAGGGCTGCATTCCAGTACACTTGTCCTAGGGCTGCATTCCAGGTCACTTGTCCTAGGGCTGCATTCCAGTACACTTGTCCTAGGGCTGCATTCCAGTGTACTTGTCCTAGGGCTGCATTCCAGTACACTTGTCCTAGGGCTGCTTTCCAGTACACTTGTCCTAGGGCTGCATTCCAGTACATTTTAGCAGAGGGAATAGTAACATATTGACATCGTTTCCTTATATACATGTTATTACATGTATAGTTTAACATGTAAATTCCTTTAGTTGTATTGAGGCTACAAAATCCTCAACAGTTGCACTTGGAGTATTGTTATATTCCCCTAAAGGAAGCAGAAGAAGAGCACCTTTAGGGACAGCTCTAACAACTATTTGAAACTTCTCAGGCTTGAACGTAACATTGTGTCTTATCATGAATTCTTGATAATCATATAGTTGTCCATCATTATTCAATAATTGTTTAACCAGATAATGCTGTTGTCAAACCAGTTCTGGAAAAACAGACTTGTTTTTGTATTTTACGTCTTTATTTTTCCAGATTGTATATCTATGTGGGGAAAAATTATGTTTGTACATAAAGTCCCAAGTTATAAGTACTTGTTAATGAAAGGTAGCAAGCTAAATAGGGATCTTACCCACAAGTTGCATTTGAGTAAGAATTCTAGACCACCAATCTGTTGGAATATATAAATTAAATATTTAATATTAGATGATAAAGATTATATTAGAGGTTTTAAAATCCAGAACATTCAAACCTCCCTCACTTTGGGTGGTACATATTACCGCTTTTCTTAAATAATTAGGTTAATTCCTCCATATGAAGTTAAATAATTTAGTATCAACCATTTTAGTTACTGACAGTGGAACATCGAAGGCAAGGGAGGTATAAACTAATCTGGACAGACCTTCAGATTTTGACAGAAGTACACATCTTTTACAGGGATATTACAGACTGAGTTTAAGTCATGTCTTTTCAAGACAAATAATTCACATTTCCTAATATTCAAAGAAAAACGAGATACATGTGAGAAGGCATTATTTGACCCTGCTGGTCATTTATGAACGTTTGAACATCTTGGCCATGTACTGTTATAATCTCCACCGGCACAGCCAGAAGAGGACTGGCCACCCCTCAGAGCCTGGTTCCTCTCTAGGTTTCTTCCTGGGTTCCTGCCTTTCTAGGGATTTTTTTGCTAGCCACCGTGCTTCTGCATTGCTTGCTGTTTGGGGTTTTAGGCTGGGTTTCTGTATAGCACTTTGTGACATAGGCTGATGTAGAAAGGGCTTTATCAATACATTTGATTGACTAATACACTCAATAGCTTTCCTGGCTTCATTATGATCTTTTAAATGGCGTTGTCGTCAGCCAATTGTGAATATTTTCTCTTTATCTTTATTGAGATGAAGTGCCATAAATTGAGTGACCAATAAAAATAAGAAAGGAGAAACTGGGCATCCTTGTTTAATTCCACATCTAATGTCGAATCTCTGTGAAGTTCCATGGGATAATTTAACAGAGCTGCTACTGTTACTGTAAAGTGTCTTAATTACACTTTGAAAATATAAAAAATTAAAATTAAGATTCTAAAAAATGAAATAATGTTAAAATCCTTGTAAAAGTTTACAAATAAAATAAATCTATCTTCCATAATGTGCTTATTGTAGTCTATCAAGTCCAATACTAGTCGAATATTACAATATTATTACACGTACAGTACCAGTCAAAAGTTTGGACACACCTACTCATTCCAGAGTTTTTTAATTTTTTTTAACTATTTTCTACATTGTAGAATAATAGTGAAGACATCAAAACTATGAAGTAACACATATGGAATCATGTAGTAACCAAAAAAAGTGTAAACAAATCAAAATATATTTTATGTTTTAGATTCTTCAAAGTAGCCACCCTTTTGCCTTGATGACAGCTTTGCCTACTCTTGGCATTCTCTCAACCAGCTTCATGAGGTAGTCACCTGGAATACATTTCAATTAACAGGTGTGTCTTGTTAAAAGTTAATTTGCGGAATTTCTTAATGCTTTTGAGGCAATCAGTTGTATTGTGACAAGGTAGGCGTGGTATACAGAAGACATCCCTATTTGGTAAAAAACCAAGTCCATATTATGGCAAGAACAGCTCAAAAAAGCAAAGAGAAACAACAGTCCATCATTACTTTCAGACATGAGGGTCAGTCAATCCGGAAAATTCCAAGAACTTTGAAAGTTTATTCAAGTGCAGTCGCAAATACCATCAAGCGCTATGATGAAACTGGCTCTCATGAAGACCGCCACAGGAAAGGAAGACCCAGAGTTACCTCTGCTGCAGAGGATAAGTTCATTAGTTACCAGCCTCAGAAATTACAGCCCAAATGAATGCTTCACATAGTTAGTAACAGACACATCTCAACATCAACTGTTCAGAGGAGACTGCGTGAATCAGGCCTTCATGGTCAAATTGCTGCAAAGAAACCACTACTAAAGGACACCAATAATAAGAAGAGACTTGCTTGGGCCAAGAAACACGAGCAATGGACATTAGACTGGTGGAAATCTGTAATGACAACGAGTTGGCGTGATCGCAGACAGACTGGCACTCAGGCTAGTCTTTCCTCTCCCAAACAATGAGCATGTCCTTCCGTGTTACAGAATTAGTTTAAGTAATGTATCCATTTATTATGTTAAACCTAATTTTTTTTTTTTTTTAACATTGTCCGTTTGACAGTCATGATTGGTCCAGTTTCAACATCCGTGATGCCAGGTGTCCATGGATGGTCAACGTCAGGGCCGAGACGGACTTCTCCCACCATAAAGACGACATGTACAGTTACTTCCTGTACACACGTGGGAGGGTCTTGCTGGCAAGATGTCAAGGTGCAGTATAGCCAGGTGTCCAGAGTTTCTGAACTGTCTTCAGTGGTTTGAGTCCCACACAGTACATATGAACCTGGCTACCAGTCTGTTTGTGCTGTCATGCCAATGACAAATAGGTTTCCACGACAGCACAAAGTACATATTAACCTGGCTACCAGTCTGTTTGTGCTGTCATGCCAACGCCAAATAGGTTTCCACGACAGCACAAAGTACATATTAACCTGGCTACCAGTCTGTTTGTGCTGTCATGCCAACGCCAAATAGGTTTCCACGACAGCACAAAGTACATATTAACCTGGCTACCAGTCTGTTTGTGCTGTCATGCCAACGCCAAATAGGTTTCCACGACAGCACAAACAGATCTGGGACAACGCTAACTACTTGCGTGACTCATTTCCAATTTCTGGTGTCACCGTGTGATCTTGTGAAAGCTAATATGTTCCAGAAGTGTTTGGGTCCAAGACTAACATCTGATTACTCTTTTACAAATGTCATTCTCAAAATTCCTTCCTCTAGTCACGGTGGGATACAAGATGATCAAAATCCCCTCTGGTTAGACAAGGTATCGATGGATTTTCTTACAGTAATACATTGTATCACAACATGTTATGCTAACTAAAATGATGTTTCAAATATGCTTATTGAGAAGCATACAAGCAAGTAAACAGACAAAAAACAATTCTAATGCCTTCTGTTTTTAAGTCAACACCATTGGAATCACGTTGAAGTGAAAAGGCCGATGGGTCCCTTTCAACTGGAGATTGATTTCATAGCCATCTAACGTCCACACACACACACACAAGTCTGCATATGAGGTATACAAGCATCCATCCAAGTCCTCAATAAAAACAAGAAATGTTACTTTGGGAAAAAAAAATTTTACTAGTGGTATTTACATTGCCTTTACATCAGCTAAGTAAAAAATTGTTATATATAAAAAAAATATATATATACAATTCACATGAATAAGAAATAGGACCAAACTGTACAAAATATTTAGGTACGGAGAAGGAGGGGGGGGAGCCAGCACGGAGGAGGGGGAGCCAGCCAGCACGGAGATGGGGGGGGGGGAAGCCAGCACGGAGAAGGAGGGGGGGAGCCAGCACGGAGAAGGAGGGGGGAAAAATAACATTATTTTTTTTATTTTTAAATCGCCCCGGAAAAGTCGCTCCAGATAAGACCATCTGCATATGCACCAACAGCGGGCATTGCATTTTGGTACACCAGAATTACATTCATTTCCAATGAAAACGCAGCGTTGCGTTGTTGAAGTGCGTTCGGTGTGGTGCTTACGGTGTGGTGCGTTCGGTGTGTGTGGTGCGTTCGGTGTGTGTGGTGCGTTCGGTGTGGTGCTTACGGTGTGGTGCGTTCGGGGTGTGTGGTGCGTAAGTTGGATTTGTCAAACTGTATGTTGTAGACTGCTCGACAGAAATAGTAGCAGAAGGAGAATGTTGACCTTTTGTTGCATACATAACCAGATGATGCTGCGTACCATTTTGTGCAAGGGGGCTAGCAACCAAAGCGTGAATGACTAAAATGTAATGAAAATGTCTACAAAAACGACAAAGGTATACAAAATATGAAAAACATTATTTGTACCATACTAAAGTTAATAAAAAAACATTTATTAAACGTTGTTATAAGTGAATCTAATAATCGAACAATCAAAAAACTCGGTTGGAACTGACAGTCAAAGTAGAGGAAAAGGGTAAAGTGAGACAGGCATCAATCAGCAGGTCTGAAATGACAAGAAAATAAACTTCACAGGAGCAAAAGTAAGTATAGAATAATCAGGTGATGACGAGGCCTCGCCTGGCTCCAAGCATCTTCTCTTTCTTCTGCTTCCTGACTTCAGTATGTTTTGTCCTCCTTTCCTCCCTAGAATAAAAGCAATATGGAAATCAACATAAACAGGTTATACAACCAATCATTCGGAGAGAAAACAAGTTTCAAAACAGAGGCTCTCTGTTTGTCTTTCCTTGATTCCTCATCTCCTTTTCAAATCAAATTTTATTGGTCACATACACATATTTACAATGACGGGTAGGCAGTCATTTTGTTGTTCTTAACTACGTTTTGTTCTGTGCAATAAATTAAGGATCGGACCCTTTTTTTCAATTTTCGCCTAAAATGACATACCTGAATCTAACTGCCTGGAGCTCGGGGATATACATATTCTTGATACCATTTGAAAGGAAACACTTTGAAGTTTATGGAAACGTGAAATTAATGTAGGAGAATAACACATTAGATCTGGTAAAAGACAATACAACGAAAAAAACATGTTTCTTTGTACCATCGTCTTTGAAATGCAAGAGAAAGTCCATAATGTATCATTCCAGCCCAGGCGCAATTTAGATTTTGGCCACTAGATGGCAGCGGTGTATGTGCAAAGTTTTAGACTGATCCAACGAACCATTGCATTTTTGTTCAAAATTGTGTGTCAAGGCCGCCTAATTGGTTTATTAAGAGTTCTTTATTCCTGTCTGCCCGATGTACTGAGAACCCAGCTGGCTGTATGGACGGGGGACAGTATATCCAGAGAGCCATAATTCCGTGAAACAGAGTATGCTACAGTCCCTGATGTCCCTCTGGAAGGAGATCCTCGCCCTGAGCTCGTCTACTTTATTGTCCAGAGATTGAACATTAGCGAGTAATATACTCAGAACCGGTGGATGGTGTGCACGCCTCCCGAGTCAGACTAAAGAATACCTCTTCTACGTCGGAGGTGTCATGGAGCAGCCTCTGAGTTAAGTTCAATTGCCAAGCGGGTGAAAGTTGTATTTCTGGTCATAATACTGGTGAGTTACTGCCACTCTGATATCCAAAAGTTATTTCCGGCTGTATGTAATAACAAAAAAAACAAAAAAGTTATGGGCTAACAATGTAAGCAATAACATACAAAAAAAAGTAAAAAATACTGAAAAGTTTCTTAGGAGCTAGAAGCAGAGCTGCCATGTCTGTCAGCACCATCTTGTGGATGGAAAAAGTCCCTTCTCTGACATTCCTCTCCAATATGTTTAGAGGAATCAAGGAAAGGGGAATTGAGAAAGAGCCAGGAATTCAATACGATTCCCCCCTCCACTTTTAACCGGTTGTTTCCGGATACTGACCTTGCCTGAACCGGATGCTGTTTGTAGTTCTTCTGGTGTGAGGGAACGGTCTGAGACTGGTCCACTGTGTTCTCTTTGGCCACCATGAATGGCTTCAGCTTTCCTATATAGAGGCAGACCAGAAACGATGACCGGTAAAATAAATGTTTTTGTCAGCCTACAGACAACCAGGTTCGTGCTGAATGCACCGGTACACAGTCAGAATCTGAATGCACCGGTACACAGTCAGAATCTGAATGCACCGGTATACACAGTCAGAATCTGAATGCACCGGTATACACAGTCAGAATCTGAATGCACCGGTATACACAGTCAGAATCTGAATGCACCGGTATACACAGTCAGAATCTGAATGCACCGGTATACACAGTCAGAATCCGAATGCACCGGTATACACAGTCAGAATCCGAATGCACCGGTATACACAGTCAGAATCCGAATGCACCGGTACACAGTCAGAATCTGAATGCACCGGTATACACAGTCAGAATCTGAATGCACCGGTATACAGTCAGAATTCTTTATGCACCGGTATACAGTCAGAATTCTTTATGCACCGGTATACAGTCAGAATTCTTTATGCACCGGTATACAGTCAGAATTCTTTATGCACCGGTATACAGTCAGAATTCTTTATGCACCGGTATACAGTCAGAATTCTTTATGCACCGGTATACAGTCAGAATTCTTTATGCACCGGTATACAGTCAGAATTCTTTATGCACCGGTATACAGTCAGAATTCTTTATGCACCGGTATACACAGTCAGAATTCTTTATGCACCGGTATACACAGTCAGAATTCTTTATGCACCGGTATACACAGTCAGAATCTGAATGCACCGGTATACACAGTCAGAATTCTTTATGCACCGGTATACACAGTCAGAATCTGAATGCACCGGTATATACAGTCAGAATCTGAATGCACCGGTATACACAGTCAGAATCTGAATGCACCGGTACACAGTCAGAATCTGAATGCTGACATGTATATCTTACCCTTATGAGGCTTATAGGTGAGAGTCTTAGAGAGACTGGCCTTCAGATCAAAGTTGGCCTTCTTGTTGGTTTCAGGACAGTTAGAAAGAACACTGGTGTTTGCATTAAACACAAACGCTGAAGAAAATAAACAAAACAAAAGCCAGTTATGGGATCCATTCAGTAGAGCAATGCACAGAAAATAACAAGCAAAGACGACTTAAATTAGATTTCGATTTAACAGGATGTATATTGGAACAAAACTATAAAATGCAACAATTAAGATTTTACTGAGTTACAGTTCCTATAAGGAAATCAGTCAATTTAAAATAAATTACGCCCTAATCTATAGATTTCACATGACTTGGCAGAGACACAGCCATTGGTGGGCCTGGATGGGCAGAAGTGCAGTCATGGGTGGGGATAGGCCCACCCACTGTGGAGCCACGCCCAGGCAATGAGAATGAGTTTTTCCCCACTAAAGGGCTTTATTACAGACAGAAATACTCCTCAATTTCATCAGCTGTCTGGATGGTGGGTCTCAGACGATCCCACAGGTGAAGATGCAAGATGTGGAGGTCCTGGGCTGGCGTGGTTACACCTGGTCAGCATTTATTTTTTACGTTTTATACATACTGCCAAATTCTCTAAAACAATGGAGGCGGCTTATGGTAGAGAAATTAACACTCAATTATCTAGCAACAGCACTGGAGTCAGCATGCCAATTGCACGCTCCCTCAACGTGAGACATCTGTGGCATTGTGATGTGTGACAAAACAGCTAATTTTAGAATGGCTTTTTAGTGTCCCCAGCACAAGGTGCACCTGTGTAATGATCATGCTGTTTAATCAGCTTCTTGATATGCCACACCTGTCAGGTGGATGGATTATCTTGGCAAAGGAGAAATGCTCACTAACAAGGATGTAAACATGTGTGAGAGAGATAAGCTTTTGTGTGTGTATGGAACATTTCTGGGATCTTTTATTTCAGCTCATGAAACCAACACTTTACATGTTGATTTATATTTTTGTTCAGCATAGGTTACCTGGTGTCTTAGCGCTGGAGAGAACAAAGGTCTTGTTGACTTCAGGTTTCCCTCCAAATGTAGTCTCTTTCCCAGGAGTGAGGAGGTCCACGCGGGTTGCCATGCGTGCTGGCGTCTTCACCATGGTTTTCTTGTGCTCATTATCCTGAGTAGCTTGAGAGAACCTGTACACAAACCAACCGTTGGACTGACTATTTATTGTATTTTTTATTTAACCTTTATTTAACTAGGCAAGTCAGTTAAGAAAAAAAATCTTATTTACAATGGCGGCCTACCGGGGAACAGTGGGTTAACTGCCTTGTTCAGGGGCAGAACGACAGATTTTTACCTTGTCAGGTCAGGGATTTGATCTATGAACCTTTTGGTTACTAGCCCCAACGCTCTAACCACTAGGCTACCTGCCGCCCCTCCACTCTAACCACTAGGCTACCTGCCGCCCCTCCACTCCACTCTAACCACTAGGCTACCTGCCGCCCCTCCACTCCACTCTAACCACTAGGCTACCTGCCGCCCCTCCACTCTAACCACTAGGCTACCTGCCGCCCCTCCACTCTAACCACTAGGCTACCTGCCGCCCCTCCACTCTAACCACTAGGCTACCTGCCGCCCCTACACTCTAACCACTAGGCTACCTGCCGCCCCTTCACTCTAACCACTAGGCTACCTGCCGTCCCTACACTCTAACCACTAGGCTACATGCCGCCCCTACACTCTAACCACTAGGCTACCTGCCGCCCCTACACTCTAACCACTAGGCTTCCTGCCGCCCCTACACTCTAACCACTAGGCTTCCTGCCGCCCCTACACTCTAACCACTAGGCTACCTGCCGCCCCTACACTAACCACTAGGCTTCCTGCCGTCCCTACACTCGAACCACTAGGCTACCTGCCGCCCCTGTACAAGTTTCATTCCACAAACTGGCAATAGTATTCAGAAGTAACTAAATCCTTCCCAAGAAATGTCAATACATAGCGGTCACCTGAACGAAGCCAGTTCGCAACTCATGAGAGTGTAACAGTATAACTTTAGTCCGTCCCCCTCGCCCCGTCCCGGGCGCGAACCAGGGACCCTCTGCACACATCAACAACAGTCACCCACGAAGCATCGTTACCCATCGCTCCACAAAAGCCGCGGCCCTTGCAGAGCAAGGGGGAACCACTACTTCAAGGTCTCAAAGCAAGTGACGTCACCGATTGAACCGCTATTAGCGCGCACCACCGCTAACTAGCTAGCCATTTCACATCGGTTACACTAGGTAGTATTTATTAGTCACCACACCGTAGCAAAAACGTTTAGCAGCGAAAAGAATTTTTGCAATGCTTGTTTAATGATGTGAATGTTAAATCAGAAGTGGCCAACAGACACCTAGAAGCTTCAACACTGCTAAAAATAACTAGGAATACTCAAGACAAAATAATGTTTGAGTGTCTCACCGAACGTTGATTCGGCGTGTGGACAGGACTGTGGGTCTGAATGGGACAACAGTGTCCTTCTGGGCGGGTTTTCTGGCAGAGACACTGCGTCTGTCTGTAGCTGGTTTCTGGGATGCAGGGCTGAACAGGGAGGCGCGGCTCGAGGTTAAGCTCTGCAAAAAACACAACAATACGTTGACCACACCAAGTCAACACATTGGATTTGGGAATCATCCCTCTCAAAATAGCCATCTGGCTTTACATTTGAAAGGAAACATGTTTCATTGTGGTAGTAAATTCACTTTAACATCTATGGAAACCAAAAAGTCTACTTACTGTTTGAGTTTTTCCTTCAGTTGGTGTCAAAAGAGTCTTATCTGAAAGAACCTGAAGAATAAAGTGGTTATATAGTTAACTACTTGCAAAAAACGTATAAATTGATGACAACAATAAAACAATGGTTGCCATGTTGAATGGGCTTATTATTTAATGAAAACCACACAGTGGCCAGATCCCAATCATCTCCATTATAACGTTATACACACAATTCATTACCTTCAATTCATTCACTGAATTTCTGAACGAATCCATTTTCTTGGTCTTCCTTTCCACGTACGAATCAATTGACTCCATCTTTTTGAAATGCGCCTCGTGGAGCTTCCTGAAGTCTACAATAGAAAGTGGTTATTAGTACTTTTTTCATAACAGAAGAGAGAGTTTTTGAGCATGTTATTAAGATCGTGTAGCGACAGCAAATATGATTCAGACGACTAACTTGGTGTAGTAGGCTTTAACATAGTCCTCTTCAGGAGCCCCTCGTGGCGAGGGATCTTTCCTACGGGCTTCACCACTTTCTGTCCCACTCCTGTGCAAAGCAATATGAGAACGTGATCAATAACAGGATTATTATAACCAGAGGTGATGCTCATGTAGTCACCTATTTCATAAACAAAAGGCCAGAGACACACCCTACATAAGACTTCTGGCAACAACAAAAAATGTGTCTACACAAATCATCATGGCCTTTAGAGTCCTCCAGACTAACCAAACATCACTGCTGCAACTTTGTGTTCAGGCACAGCCACCCCAGAATCCTTAGCAGCAGACACTCTCCTTCTCTTGCCACTCCCTTTGCCGATGATGGATTCAGTCACCGTGTTAACAACCTATATTGAAAACACTAGTTTAGCTTGCTATTCCTCAATAAAATATAAAGCAGCAAAAATGCATTTTGTGGTTGTCAAGAGATACACGCACAGCAGTATTTCTGTGCAAGAAACACTTCTCACAACTCTTACATTTTAGTCATTTAGCAGAAGTGCTTATCCAAAGCGATTTACAAGAGTGAGTGCATACATTTTTCATAGTGGTCCCATACCTCAGCTGGGGTGAGTGGCGCTTTGGCAGGTTCACACTCTGCCTCCTCATCTTCAGGCTCTTTCCTCATTTTCGGTTGCCGTCTACCACGACGTTTGGTCACAAACTCCTGAGCTGAAGGTTTTGGTGACAGCTCATCAACCAGTGCTGAATTGTTTTCATCCTGAGTTGAGTTGCTGTTAACCGTGTTATCCTGTGCGTCAACACCAGTCTCATCTCCCTGCTAAATACACGACCATCAGAAGTCTGCTATTACTAGCGACAATAGGAATTACAATGCAAAACAGATCTACAGGCATAAAGAAACAAAGCAAGTTCAAAAGAAATCCAAATATACATAGGAGATAATGTTGAAGTGTTATCATTTGAACAGAAGTGGGAGGGAAAAATTCAAGCCAGAACTTACGTCCACGGCAACATCTTCCTGCGTTTGTTGTTGTTGGAAATGCTCCCTGAGCGCCTTCAGAAGCTTATCAGCCTGTGTAGTAGTTGACACAGATCGGACACAGTTAGCAAGGTAACACTGCATAACAAACGAGATGGATAATAGCTAGTTGGTTGGTTAACTAGCTATTGTAACTAACTAACCACTCACAACACAAACAAACAACCCAATGAAATACCGCTATAATGTTTGCGATTTACCTTCAGTTTTGACGATTTGAGCCCAACCTCCTTTGCAATACTGCGCAATTCGGCATACTTCATGGAATCCAAGTCCATTTTTCTTGTTTTTGGCGAAAAACAAAACAATGTGCTTGCCAGTGTTACTGAAACACGTTCAATAAATCAGCTCCCGTTAATTGAACGAGTATCGTTACACACAAACACAGTCAACGCAATGTATTTGTCGCGCCTGACCGTTTAAAATGCAGAGGTTCAAAAAACCGGAGTATAGGCCATTTGATTGGCTGGCAGATGTATACGGAAGTACCTTTCGACCAATTAAAAAGTATTACTATTGGTTCTCCGCTAGATGACGATAAAACCACGGGGTGAAAAACTATCACAGAAAACACCTGAAAGTAACAGAAGAGGTTATCGCTGAAGTTGAACAACGTGGCATTTTTAAATATAATATAAAATGTATGATTTTGAGTCATTTCAGTCCTGCGACACAGATGACAAAAAGCTGGAGAATGAGTCAGTGAACCAAGGCATCGTCGAGAATCCAGTGACTTTTCATTGTGGACAATGCAACACCGTGTGGGCTGATTCCCGAGGGATCTGTGGAGAAGCAACATCTATCAACTCTCTCATTTGTCTTGGTAAGTTACTTCATTGGATCTAGCTAGCTAATTAGGTGTTCAAAGATTTTTTTCTAACAAGAAATCGTGACCAGTGATTTATATATACACTAGATGACTAATAGGGGGCGCTGTGTTAAAGCCACTGCCTCCATCTTGGCACTCCCTCACCGGTGTAAAAAAAAAAATATATTTTGGAAGCGATTAACATTTTCGAAGGCTTTTAAAACACGGAAGCCAAACCCGGAAACTATGGATCATAATTCATATGGCGCCATTAGAAAACCCTACATTAGCATGTGTCTGTTAACGGATAGATCCCGGAAAAAAAGACACTATGATTACTGGCCTGCTAATGTGCCTGGACCCTGTAGGCTAAACTGCAAGTGAAAAGGCCCATAAACGGATCCAAATGGTTGTTCAATCAGGCGGGCTACATGTAGTTATTTCAAAATTAATATGCATTCAAAACGCCATGCTTATGTAACAGGGTTGGTTATGTTTCCACTTGCCTCTAAAGAAATGTGTATTTGATGTTCAAGCATTCTTATTGGTTAGTTCAACTCTGATGACAATAAGGGGTGTTGTGATTGGCCCCGCTTGCAGATAGGGGGAGATCGCGAACGTCAGGTCTTCCCAGTATGAAAATGTGATGCGAGGGGTAGGTCACGTTCTGAATACTGTTTTCTATTTTCTATTTTACAATGTGTACAATTTTGCTGTACGTTACTGATTTTATACATGTGTGGTTATATGGTACCTGTTAGGGATTGAGGGGCTTTCTGGGATGTGCTTTGGCATATGATTGCTGTAAATAATTGTGTTAGCTAGCATACACCGATGTCATGGTCACATAAGCCACGGCTAACACAGTTGTCTTCATGCTACAGATTTTGCCATCGACAGCCATCATCACTGTTAAGTCCTGCACAACTAACGTGCTGTTTCCCATTTAACCACAGAAATAAATGATGCTCAACTGGGACCACTGGCCGAAGTGATTTATTATTTTAAAACACAACGCATGGAGAGTACACTATACATCTGTTACACTTATGAGCGATTATTCATTTCACTTAGGCTATTCACTGCGGGTTACATCATAGACAAGAGTTTTTGTACTCACTTGACAACAATCACATTCATCATTACATTGTGTTGTTGTAGCCTAGGGTAGGATACATTTGTTGTCCCTAAAAATAAAATAAAAACTAGGGTGTATTTTCGAGTTGCCACTCAGGGCCTGGGAGAAACACACTCAGTGCAGCCTCGGGAGCGCGCATAGTAGGCTACGGATATTTATATATTTTTTTATCGAATCAACTTTTTCTTTCGCTGTGTAAACAGACTGGATATATTCACTGCAGTATTAACCTTTACATTGAGCTTGTAAATTATGGGCTACAATGCATACGCTTCTCACTTAGGCCTGCTTCTTAGGCCTGCTTCTCACTTAGGCCTGTCTATCTTTGATCTGTTGTGAAATGACGCACCTGAACCTATATGCTGCAACGATTATTCCTTTTAAATGTTGTAGAGGCCCATTTGCATAACTATTCAGAGCCTTTACTCAGTACTTTGTTGAACCACCTTTGGCAGCAATTACAGCCTTGAGTCTTCCTGGGTATGACGCGACAAGCTTGGCACACCTGTATTTGGGGAGTTAATCCCATTCTTATCTGCAGATCCTTTCAAGCTCTGTCGGGTTGAATGGGGAGCGTCACTGCACAACTATTTTCAGGTCTCTCCAGAGATGTTTGACCATGTTCGAGTTCTGGCTGGACATTCAAAAACTTGAAGCCACTCCTGCGTTGTCTTGGCTGAGTGCTTAGGGTCGTTGTCCTGTTGGAAGGTGAACCTTTGCCAAGTCTTAGGTCCTGAGTGCTCTGGAGCAGGTTTTTATCAAGGATCTCTCTGTACTTTGTTCCCTTCATCTTTCCCTCGATACTGACTAGTCTCCCAGTCCCTGCCGCTGAAAAACATCCCCACAGCATGATGCTGCCACCACCATGCTTCACCGTAGGGATGGTGCCAGGTCTCCTCCAGACGTGACGCTTGGCATTCGGGCCAAAGATGGAGGCCACTGTATTCTTGGCCTTTCAATGCTTCAGAAATGTTTTGTTACCCTTCACCAGATATGTGCCTTCACACAATTCTGTTTCGGAGCTCTACGGCCAATTCCTTCCACCCCCATGGCTTGTTTTTTCTCTCTCTAACATGCACTGTCAACTGTGGGACCTTTTATTTTATATATAGACAGGTGTGAGCCTTTCCACATCGTGTCCAATCAATTGCATTTACCACAGTTGGAATCCAATCAAGTTGTAGAATGCACTGTAGATACAAACGGATCCAAATGGTTGCATAGTCAGGCACAGGGACGTTCAAAGCAGGACGTTTGAGCAGGGGTTTTTTCTTCTCCAAATTACCCTGCATCACTGCATTTTACATTTTAATTGTGATGCTCACTTGATATTGTGATACTCACTTGATATTGTGTACTCACTGTGTTTTATCCCAGGTATAAGGATTTTTGTTGTCTACAAACTTGGGCTTATTACCTCTGTCACATCCAGTAGCGGTGCGTGGGTGAAATGACTGGGGAAACCGGGAAAAAAGCTATATCTCAACCTACACTATATATACAGCAGTATGTGGATACACCTTCAAATGAGTAGATTTGGCTATTTCAGCCACACCCGTTGCTGACAGGTGTATAACATTGAGCACACAGCCATGCAATCTCCATAGACAAACATTGGCAGTAGAATGACCTTTACTGAAGAGCTCTGTCATTGGATGCTATCTTTCCAACAAGTCATTTTGTCAAATTTTTGCCCTGCTAGAGCTTCCCCGGTTAACTGTAAGTGCTGTTATTGTAAAGTGGAAACGTCTAGGAGCAACAACGGCTCAGCCTCGAAGTGGTAGGCCACACAAGCTCACGGACCGCTGAGTGCTGAAGCGCGTAGTACGTAAAAAAAATTGTCTGTCCTCGGTTGCAACACTAACTACCGAGTTCCAAACTGCCTCTGGAAGCAACGTCAGCACAAGAACTGTTCGCCGGGAGCTTCATGAAATGGGTTTCCATGGCAGAGCAACCGCAGCACACAAGCCTAGGATCACCCTGCGTAATGCCAAGCATCGGCTGGAGTGGCGTAAAGCTCGCTGCCATTGGACTCTGGCGCGGTGGAAACGCGTCCTCTGGAGTGATGAATCAGGCTTCACCATCTGGCAATCTGACAGATGAATCTGGGTTTGGCGGATACCAGGGAACGCTACCTGCCCCAATGTAATAATGGTCTGGGGCTGTTTTTCATGGTTCGGAATAGGCCCCTTAGTTCTAGTGAAGGGAAATCTTTACAGCATACAATGACATTCTAGCCGATTCTGTGCTTCCAACAGTTTGGGGAAGGCCCTTTCCTGTTTCAGCATGACAATGCCCCCGTGCACAAAGCGAGGTCCATACAGAAATGGTTTGTCGAGATCGGTGTGGAAGAACTTGACAGGCCTGCACAGGGGCCTGACCTCAACCCCATCGAACACCTTTGGGACGGTAACGTTAGCTAACTTGAATGATATTAATACACATACTTCTTTACTTAGAAATTGACTCCTTCAAATAATGTACTGTGGCAAGTTTGCCATAGGAAGTAAAGAGGAAGTGGAATCCATCACTTCCATTGTTTGGCTGTGCCCATAGCAACGTTAGAACGTTCGATGGATAGAAACATAGCTGTGGTGATGAGGGTGCTGCAGCACCGCCAGATAAATCTGATTAGTGATTTTTTTTTTTTTTTTTTAATTTATTTTATCCCCAATTTTCGTGGTATCCAATCGCTAGTAATTACTATCTTGTCTCATCGCTACAACTCCCGTACGGGCTCGGGAGAGACGAAGGTCGAAAGCCATGCGTCCTCCGAAGCACAACCCAACCAAGCCGCACTGCTTCTTAACACAGCGCGCCTCCAACCCGGAAGCCAGCCGCACCAATGTGTCGGAGGAAACACCGTGCACCCGCCCCCCTCGGTTAGCGCGCACTGCGCCCGGCCCGCCACAGGAGTCGCTGGAGCGCGATGAGACAAGGATATCCCTACCGGCCAAACCCTCCCTAACCCAGACGACGCTAAGCCAATTGTGCGTCGCCCCACGGACCACCCGGTCGCGGCCGGCTGCGACAGAGCCTGGGCGCGAACCCAGAGACTCTGGTGGCGCAGCTAGCACTGCGATACCCGGGAGGCCCCAGTGATTTTTTTTTTTTTTAATTAAAGTAATTTAATGGTCCTTTACAAGTCCTGTATTAGCGGACCAATAGCCGTCTGTACCGCGGGGACAAAAAACAAATCTCTGCAAAAATACTTAAATACATGTCATTTTGTCCTTCAAACACTTAATTGAAATACTGTAGAATTCCATTAATTCCTATGGAGGATTGCTCCTACTGGGCAGAGGCAATATGGCCGACGGGGTGGCTTCAAAGCCTCTCAATGGCCAATTCAATCGGTGATGTCACTTGCTCTGAGACCTTGAAGTCGTTGTTTCCCTTGCTCTGCAAGGGCCGTGGCTTTTTGTGGAGCGATAGGTAATGGATGCTTCGTAGAGTGTCAGTTGTTGATGGGTGCAGAGGGTCCCTGGTTCGAGCCCGGGTCGGGGCGAGGAGAGGGACAGAAGGAGTACTGTTACACCATTAAGGACCTGATCTCTTGGCAGAGGCAGTACGCATAGGGGATTAAAGCTTTAATGATGTCATCTCTTTTCAGAGGTAACCCCAGATGTGACCATCAATAGTGGACGTGAGTGGAGCCCGGATGGTCTGTTCAGTGCATGGTATGATCAATGTGCCTTTTTTAAAAAATATATATTTTTTACTATAGTTATACACTGAGTATACTAAACATTAGGAACACCTTCCTAATACCTTCAGAACAGCCTCAATTCATCAGGGGATGGAGTCTACAAGGTGTTGAAAGCATTCCACAGGGACGCTGGTCCATGTTGACTCCAATGCTTCCCACAGTTGTGTCAAGTTGGCTGGATGTCCTTTATGGTGGTGGACCATTCTTGATACACACAGGAAAACTGTTGAGAATTTAAAAAAAACAGCAGCGTTGCAGTTCTTGACACAAACCGGTGCGCCCCGGCACCTACTAATATACCCCATTCACCCTCTGAATGGCACACAGACACAATCCATGTCTCAATTGTCTCAAGGTTTAAAAATCCTTCTTTAACCACCTGACTCCTCCCCTTCATCTACACTGAAGTGGATTTAACAGGTGACATCAATAAGGGATCATATCTTTCACCTGGATTCACCTGGTCAGTCCTGTCATGGAAAGAGCAGGTGTTCTTAATGTTTTGTGTACTCAGTGTGTCTGTCCTCCCCCCCAATGTATAGTGTGTACAACACTCTCCAATGCGCCGGCTGTCTCTGTCTCATGGGTGTAATCCTCTACTCGACACCACAGCACCTGTCTGCTCTGCGAAACCTCTTTCTCCTCAAGAAAGACAAGATGTACTGGTAAGTAGTAAATGTACAGTTAACCTTTTTTTTTTTAAGTCATTGTTGGTTTTACCTGCCATGCACAGATTTTCTCTCACGATTCAAGTGGTCAGGAATAGTTGTCAGATTGGATTTGTTTATATCGTCCTTCCTCTAGTTATATTTTCAGCACTGGCCAAACGGTGAAAGCCTCTACACTCAACTTTAATGTAACACCAGTAGGAGAACGTGTAAGTGAGGTAGGAAGACAAATTCTTAAACTTTTTTTTTTTTACCCTGCACATTGATACCCTTCATCTGACAATATTTCCACCATAGTGGTCAAACCATGTTTAGTCTCTAGCCATGAATGTTACATTGAACTGATGCCGTTCCAGTGAAGGGTGTTCTTCAAGGTTGGGGGTCAATTTGAATTGAAGACAAGTCAATTTCAGGAAATAAACATGAATTCAAAATCACTTCCTGAATTGACTGCTTGCAATTTTAAATTGAACCCTGGCCTTGTCTCGTCTGTTCTTCCTGCCAGCTGAGACAACTGATCCAGGAAACGGAAAGTCACCTTAGCGATGTGTCAGCAGTGATGGATGACACCCGCGCGAATGAAGCGACCTCATCTGTCCAGTCGACAAGCTGATCCTACCTGGGTCGTGTTTCATATAGCAAAACGTTTTAAAACAGAAAATGTGTGTTTTTTCTTATTGGACAAGTTCCAAGTATTTTCTTCCGTTTTGTGCCTAATGAACACAAAGAGCCTGTTCTGTTTGACAATCCTCCGTCAACTGCACTTTATTCTCTAGTTCCATGTTCTCTGTTTTTGAAGGGCCTTTTTGTAGCTTGGGTACCAGTCTGTTTGTGCCATCATGCTAAAAAAACAGTTCAGAATAATTTGACTAAATGGAGGACATTCCTATGTGGTGTTCCACCAAAAATGGACAATTTAGAGTGAAAATGGGGGTTCCCTCAAATGTTAAAAAAGTATCTACCTCGTATTCTACTGTTAAATGTGTTTGCCTCATAGTTTATGGTAGATGGAAATATACTTTATCAATGTGAAGCTCCACATAGATGAGACATGGCACTGTGTGTGTGTTCAGGTATTAAAACTTAGGTAAACCAATAAATGTCTTAATTTCCATACTTCTATGACCATGTTGCATCTTTGTAAAACCTCGCACTGTAATAAATGAATGTTTGCTCTCTGTGTCAGTATGCATCTCTTGCCCAGGAACTGAGGATGGGCATATCATTCCTTTTACCTTTTTAAATCTGTCCATAGAAGAGTACATACATTGGTAGAGGCTTGGAATCCAGAAGGATGAGTCTATTAAAAGATATGAAGAGGCAACAACTCAAGTTTATTGGCACCATGTTGCTTTTTTTTATTGCAGATTCTTCAGTTGATACAAGACTAGGCTGGTTCCACCATGTCCAGGGCCTCAGGACTGCATAGTTAAACCACAGTACACTCATTCGGTTGGTTACGAGTTGATCAATACAGTCTTTGTGACATCATTCCACTCCACGGTGTGAAATGATGTCACAACCTGACTGGATTCTAGTCCTATGATCAACATTGTAAGTCCAAAAGTCATTTTTGATCAGAACAAGTGGTTACAATGTGTTGTTCCCTGTAATGTCAACAACAATCCCTGTCATTCAAGACACGTCAACGTACTAATCGCAAACATTTCAGTATCATGGCTCTATTGAGCAATACAAATGAGAAGTTTATTATTGCATGCAATACAAAATGAATTACTTTAACTTTAAAATCATGCATAATCTTTCTGTAGCATTCTATATAGTACCGATCCAGACCATTGCCACATTACAAATTGTTTTAAAAACACAGTATTCAAGACAGGAGGATGGTATAGCAATACATGCTTTTACAGTGTTCTCCTTGAGGCATCTATTGCTTTCAGTTATTAGGAAAGCTGCATAATACACATGCATACGTGATGGTTTGATCGGGACGACGGTGGAACAAGGTAAAAGAATGGGAGAAACGAGAGGCATTAAAATAGGCCACCTTAAAATCAATGGTTCTTACAGAACGCTACTGTATGAATCTGATGCTCTGTCCCAAATGGGACCCTATTCTGTATAAAAGTGCACTACTTTTGACCAACCCCCCCCCCCCAAAAAAAATGTTGAGTCCTATTTAGGGCACAAACCTGAATAGAGTTTCCACCAATCCAGTTAAGATCAAATTCTTATTTTCAATGACGGCCTAGGAACAGTGGGTTAACTGCATTGTTCAGTGGCAGAACAGATTTTTTTACCTTGTCAGCTCAGGGATTCGATCTTGCAACCTTTCGGTTACAAGTCCAACGCTCTAACCACTAGGCTACCTGCCTCCCTTTGTTTCTGTGTGGTACTTTATGTCCAGCTGAGTGGTTCTTCCTTAGAACATACTGTATTCTAAAGCAGGAGTATATTCAATACTCTTCCCTCTAAACATGTTGATTATAGCTAATAATATCCTAAAAAAAACAGATTATAGTAGATAAAAATACACATCATGCATAATTGTTATTGCTACTAAAAATGTCTAATCAAATACATGTTATGGCTGGCTTTTTTTACTAAATATATTCTGAACAAAAACAGTTTGCATTCCAGACTGAGGTATCACTCTACCGGTATATTACCGATTATTTTATTGGTCAATGACTAACACGCTGGACGTCAATGCTTCATGTCTGATTCTTAAGTGTTCATTCTATAGAACACAGTTTAGAATAGATGTTATATACAATTTTTTTTCTCTCAGTCTGAATAGATATTTTCAATTCAATTTCCTAGTTAGTAGCCGAACTTGTTCCGTCTGTTTTTTTAGAAATCGAATTATCTTTTTAGTAAGCAAGCATCACTAGCTACTTTTCATTTTTACATTTAAGTCATTTAGCAGACGCTCTTATCCAGAGCGACTTACAAATTGGAAACACAACTCTCTTACAAATTTCATGCATGGCTAGTTATAATATCAGGCACCACAATCCCTCTATATATAAAGCTAATGCATATGAAGACTACAATATTTCTTAAAAATGGAAGACGTTGGTGATTTTGTTGTTTTCAAAACAACTTGTCACTTGTTCATACAATATACATATTAGATCAACAAGACAGGTAATGAGAGAGCATATTGCACAGATCCCGGTAGGAAGGTGAATCTCAAATGTCGCAACCAAAACAGGTCATAATCAAATCAAAAAGGTTATCTGGGGCACAACACACAGTGACTGGCTCTAACTACATCACCCCTGATCTGGTTCGTACCATTCATACACCCTGTTGATAAGGTTATCGAAATCATTCTGGAAAAATGGGGAGGGGGGCGAATTGTGTCCTGTGAATTTTGGTACAGTAAGTTTTATGGTACGTACTTTATATGACGTGAAGTCTAAGGGAAGGCATGTTATTCATTAGCCTAGCTCTGTAGGCCTCTACGGCGTGTCATCGTGTAGAAAAGCACCAACTGTCATGGTGTCAATGAGGTAGAGAGATATTTCCATCTTTCAACTATCATGTGGCTGCTACTCTAATCTCGCAGAGCCAGATGAGTGTCTCAAGAATAGTTGCATAATACTTAAAGACACAACTCGACTCTGTGGCTGTAATGTCTGGCATGCGAGATTACAGGAGTCTACACCAGATCTTTGCTACAGTGTCTACTGAAAACCTTGTCTCCATTTGTAAAAGGTTGGGGATAAGGGCATTCAGGAAAAACAACAAACCACTGATCCCAGTATATCGAAATCTCTACCTAGATAAATTGATTATAAAATGGTGAATTGCCTTGGTTCAGACAACAGAAGAGTAGAGATCACATTGGGCAGTAAAGACTACACAATTCCTGTTTGACCCCTAGTTATGAAAGAAATAGGATCAAACTTCAACTATATTATCATTTTTGGCTACAAGGAGTGGTGGAGTGTAGGAATGCTGATCTAGGATCTGTCTATACAATCTGATTTATTATGATCAAAAGTCAAACTGATGCTAGATCAGCACTCCTACTTTGAGACGCTTTGTCGATACGGGCCCTGACCTACAGATATCGTCATTATTGGCTATAAGGAGAGGGGTGAGGAGACAGACAGACAGCTAGGTGAGGAGAGGAGAGAGAGACAGACAGACAGCTAGGTGAGGAGAGAGAGACAGACAGACAGACAGCTAGGTGAGGAGAGAGAGACAGACAGACAGACAGCTAGGTGAGGAGAGAGAGACAGACAGACAGCTAGGTGAGGAGAGAGAGACAGACAGACAGCTAGGTGAGGAGAGAGAGACAGACAGACAGCTAGGAGAGGAGAGAGAGACAGACAGACAGCTAGGTGAGGAGACAGACAGACAGCTAGGTGAGGAGAGGAGAGAGACAGACAGCCAGCCAGGTGAGGAGAGGAGAGAGAGACAGCCAGCCAGGTGAGGAGAGGAGAGAGAGACAGCCAGCCAGGTGAGGAGAGGAGAGAGAGACAGACAGACAGCCAGCCAGGTGAGGAGAGAGACAGACAGACAGCCAGGTGAGGAGAGGAGAGAAAGACAGACAGCCAGGTGAGGAGAGGAGAGAAAGACAGACAGCCAGGTGAGGAGAGGAGAGAAAGACAGACAGCCAGGTGAGGAGAGGAGAGAGAGACAGACAGCCAGGTGAGGAGAGGAGAGAGAGACAGACAGCCAGGTGAGGAGAGGAGAGAGAGACAGACAGCCAGGTGAGGAGAGGAGAGAGAGACAGACAGCCAGGTGAGGAGAGAGACAGACAGCCAGGAGAGGAGAGAGAGACAGCCAGCCAGGTGAGGAGAGGAGAGAGAGACAGACAGACAGCCAGCCAGGTGAGGAGAGAGACAGACAGACAGCCAGGTGAGGAGAGAGACAGACAGACAGCCAGGTGAGGAGAGAGAGACAGACAGCCAGGTGAGGAGAGGAGAGAGAGACAGACAGCCAGGTGAGGAGAGAGAGACAGACAGCCAGGTGAGGAGAGAGAGACAGACAGCCAGGTGAGGAAAGGAGAGACAGCCAGGTGAGGAGAGAGACAGACAGCTAGGTGAGGAGAGGAGAGAGAGACAGACAGCCAGGTGAGGAGAGGAGACAGATCCGGCCCGGGGCTGTATCTGTGGTAGCCAGTCTCTCCTGTAACCCACACATCCCCGGAGCGGTCCTCTCTTTAGTGAAGAGAGGTTGATATCTTGATCCATTGATGTTGACAGACTTTGATCCATCTCTGGTTTCAACAGCTGTGGAGCTTGACAGTTGGGTGATGGTGGCCTAAATCCAGACTTGTCTCACATGGGAGGCCTGTGTTCCGCAGGACAGTTCCCCCACACCTGGCAGTCTGCTGGCATGGGAGACCTGTGGTCCGCAGGACAGTTCCCCCACACCTGGCAGTCTGCTGGCATGGGAGACCTGTGGTCCGCAGGACAGTTCCCCCACACCTGGCAGTCTGGCACTCATTTAGTTTGCATCTGTTTTGGGATTTGAGAAGTGTGAGAATAGTGCAATGAAAAAGCACAATTATGATGGCTAGCTACATACAATTATGATGGCTAGCTACATACCATTATGATGGCTAGCTACATATCATTATGATGGCTTAAAAGGACTGACCTTTGTCAAATGATGTACATGTTCAGATGTTGCACTGTCAGAGAAGATCTTGTCTAGAAGCTGGAGAGAGACTGGATGGACAAACATAATACTTAATTTAAAAACATATAGCTAGGAAATTAGCTAGCTATTTAATTGCACAAACAACCTTTCACAAATGTCATCCAAATGATCTATTATGAAAAACACAATGTAGAAACCCGTGACATGCCCATAGTAAAGCAGGAATACAACGGACACCAATAATTATTTCTACAGATGTTGAGTTGCTAGCTAGTAGCGAACTAAACTCCACGGGGAAGGTAGTTTGATGGACGTCACCAACGGAGTGGCACAGAGACCAGTCTTTGGTGGAATTTAGCTCTGACTAAATCGATTCGCCCAAGGTCAATAATTATGAAAAAACGCCCACCTTGTACCTTTTGTTTGTCCTCTGTAGTTGCATGCCTTTGTTTGCAGATATCCATACCTTTTCAATACATGTTAATCAAATACAACCACCGACTGTTTGCTCAATGCTGTTGCTTTAAAAATGGTGGAGGTCAAAGATGGCGGCAGTCAGGCACTTACCACAAATTCCTCATTTTGAACATGGCTATTTGTTTGTTATTTTTTTGTACGGCCATTAGCAGAGCATACATGATCCCAATTCTAGCTTCAAGGACGCTGGCAATTTGAAAAAATATATACTGAACAAAAATATTTAAAAAAAAATGCAACATGTAAAGTGTTTCATGAGCTGAAATAAAAGGTCCCAGAAATGTTCCATAAGCACAAATTTGTTTACATCCCTGTTAGTGAGCATTTCTCCTTTGCCAAGATAAATCCATCCACTTGACAGGTGTGGCATATCAAGAAGCTGATTAAAAAGCATGATCATTAAAACAGGTTTTAATTTTTAATTAAACTGTGGGTTTGCACAACCAAAGAATGTCTGCAGAAACAGTCTCTGTGTGATCATTGTCCTCACCAGGGTCTTGACCTGACTGCAGTTCGGCGTCGTGACCGACCTCAGTGGGAAAATGCTCACCTTCGATGAACACTGGCACTCTGGAGAAGTGTGTTCTTCACAGATGAATCCTGGTTTCAACTGTACAGGGCAGATAGCGTGTTTGGAGTCATGTGGGCGAGCGGTTTGCTGATGTCAACATTGTGAACAGAGTGCCCCCATGGTGGCGGTGGGGTTATGGTATGGGCAGGCCTAAGCTACAGACAACAAACACAAATGCACCACATCCTCATCGGCAGACTCGACAGCCTTGGTTTCTCTAATGATTGCCTCGCCTGGTTCACCAACTACTTCTCTGATCGAGTTCAGTGTGTCAAATCGGAGGGTCTGTTGTCCGGGCCTCTGGCAGTCTCCATGGGGGTGCCACAGGGTTCAATTCTTGGACCGACTCTCTTCTCTGTATACATCAATGATGTCGCTCTTGCTGCTGGTGATTCTCTGATCCACCTCTACGCAGACGACACTATTCTGTATACTTCTGGCCCTTCTTTTGACACTGTGTTAACAACCCTCCAGGCGAGCTTCAATGCCATACAACTCTCCTTCCGTGGCCTCCAATTGCTCTTAAATACAAGTAAAACTAAATGCATGCTCTTCAACCGATCGCTGCCTGCACCTGCCCGCCTGTCCAACATCACTACTCTGGACGGCTCTGACTTAGAATATGTGGACAACTACAAATACCTAGGTGTCTGGTTAGACTGTAAACTCTCCTTCCAGACTCACATCAAACATCTCCAATCCAAAGTTAAATCTAGAATTGGCTTCCTATTCCGCAACAAAGCATCCTTCACTCATGCTGCCAAACATACCCTTGTAAAACTGACCATCCTACCAATCCTCAACTTCGGTGATGTCATTTACAAAATAGCCTCCAAAACCCTACTCAATAAATTGGATGCAGTCTATCACAGTGCCATCCGTTTTGTCACCAAAGCCCCATATACTACCCACCACTGCGACCTGTACACTCTCGTTGGCTGGCCCTCGCTTCATACTCGTCGCCAAACCCACTGGTTCCAGGTCATCTACAAGACCCTGCTAGGTAAAGTCCCCCCTTATCTCAGCTCGCTGGTCACCATAGCAACACCTACCTGTAGCACGCGCTCCAGCAGGTTTATCTCTCTGGTCACCCCCAAAACCAATTCTTCCTTTGGCCGCCTCTCCTTCCAGTTCTCTGCTGCCAATGACTGGAACGAACTACAAAAATCTCTGAAACTGGAAACACTTATCTCCCTCACTAGCTTTAAGCACCAGCTGTCAGAGCAGCTCATAGATTACTGCACCTGTACATAGCCCATCTATAATTTAGCCCAAACAACTACCTCTTTACCTACTGTATTTATTTATTTATTTTGCTCCTTTGCACCCCATTATTTCTGTCTCTACTTTGCGCTTTCTTCCACTGCAAACCAACCATTCCAGTGTTTTTAGTTTTTATTTTACTTGCTGTGTTGTATTTACTTCGCCACCATGGCCTTTTTATATTTTTATTTATTTATACATATATTTGTTTGCCTTCACCTCCCTTATCTCACCTCACTTGCTCACATTGTATATAGACTTATTTTTTTTCACTGTATCATTGACTATATGTTTGTTTTACTCCATGTGTAACTATGTGTTGTTGTATGTGTCGAACTGCTTTGCTTTATCTTGGCCAGGTCGCAATTGTAAATGAGAACGTGTTCTCAATTTGCCTACCTGGTTAAATAAAGGTTAAATAAATAAATAAAATTTTTTTTTTATCGATGTCAATTTGAATACACAGAGATTCCCCTGATGAGATCCTGAGGCCCATTGTCATGCCATTCATTCGCCACCATCACTTCATGTTTCAGCATGATAATGGTGACCTCATGTCACAAGGATCTGTACACAATTCCTGGAAGCTTAAAATGTCCCAGTTCTTCCATGGCCTACATACACACCAGACATGTCACCCATTGAGCATGTTTGGGATGCTCTGGGTCGACGTGTATGACAGTATGTTCCAGTTCCCGCCAATATCCAGCAACTTCGCACAGCCATTGAAGAGGAGTGGGACAACATTCCACAATCAACAGCCTGATCAACTCTATGCGAAGGAGATGTGACGAGCTGCATGAGGCAAATGGTGGTCACACCAGATACTGACTGGTTTTCTGATCCACACCCCTCCTTTTTTTAAGGTATCTGAGACCAACAAGATGCATATCTGTATTCCCAGTCATGTGATATCCATTGATTAGGGCCTAATTAATTAATTTCAATTGACTGATTTCCAAATATATGAACTGAAACTTTGTAAAAATCTTTAAAAATTGTTGCGTTTTGATTTTTTTTATCAGTGTAAATTGTGCTGATTCATTTGCACTTTGAAAAATGTCACGCACCATAGTTTAGAGTCAGTGGGTAGCCCTAAAACAATAACGTCATATGAACTGCCATCTTTATGCACGTAGGTAAATCGGTGGTGATGATATGGTATTTCATTAGCGTTTATTGGGTGGAAAAAAGATGGGATTTCAGCCAACAAAGTAAGACACGCAACTACAGAGGTCAAACATAGGTACAAGGTGGCCGGTTCATACGGTAATTTACATGTATTTTTTTTTTTTTTTTGTTGAAAGTATTGACCTTGGACGAATCGATGTAGTCGGAGATAAAATTTCACAAAGCCGTCTGGTGAAGTTAATCAGAAACTTCCTTCACAATTGAGTAGAGTTTAGTTAGCCGCGGCATAGCTAGCAGCGGTACAAGTAACAGTTAAACAAAGGACTGAGTGCCCATCTCGCAAACACTGATCATCCAACCACCTATAGCTACGTTTAAATACTACATTAAAGTACTCACTGAAAGACATCCGAGCCGCCACAAATCATCAGTAAATGCTAATGTCCCGGGTGTCGTCCGTCGGTCGTTGTACGGGTCCCGTGGAATTTTTTGCAAGCACCACGGTCTCCACCGCTCTACGCCATTTTTTTTTTTACTCTTGCATCATCAGAGATAATGTTGAGGAGATGGGAAACTCCACAGAGATCGTGTACTGTTGCGGCAATGGGCCGCGCGGTGCATTCTGGGCGATTCTGGGACAAGGAGCTGTGTCTCCTTCAAGGACTCTTCTTCGAGCTCAAAAAGCTAACATTAGCATACATTTCGTCAAAAAGAAGTACAACATTACAAAATATTTTCCAAGATGTGAGATAATTAACTTGCTGTTTGTAATACTGTATAGCTCTGGAATGGTGACATTACGTATTTTCGAGGAAAATAGTTTTTCGACTAATACCTTAACTTTGAGAAGGGATTTGCGTGACGATTAGTTTACCAACCGCGGGCAGCGGGATAACGTGAACGCGATTGGTCGGCAGTCTGCTGGGTGGCCGTCATTCATTGCCTAATGGAATTCCTATGAATTAAATTCAAAGGGCTTTATTGGCATGGAAAACATATGTCTACATTGCACAACGCAAGTGAACTATTTTGTTAACAATCTACTCCAATCTCATCCTTGCTCTAATATCTCTGGCATAGCTTTCTACGAAGATGCCCAGAAAAACTGACACTCAAATCCTAAAGCCCGCACCTCAGTTTTCCTCCTATTAAAAATACTGTAAAAAGGAGTAATACACTGAATAAAAATCTAAACGCAACATTTTAAGATTTTACTAAGTTACAGTTCATATAAGGAAATTTGTCAATTGAAATTAATACATTAGGCCCAAATCTATGGATTTCAGATGACTGGGAATACAGATATGCATCTTGTTGGTCACAGATACCTTTAAAAAAAAAGGAGGGGCGTGGATCAGAAAACCAGACAGCATTCTGATGTGACCACCATTTGCCTCATGCAGAGCGACATCTTCACATAGAGTTGATCAGGCTGTTGATTGTGGAATGTTGTCCCACTCTTCTTCAATGGCTGTGCGAAGTTGCTGGATATTGGCGGAAACTGGAACACTCAGTCATACACGTCGATCCAGAGCATCCCAAACATGCTCATTGGGTGACATGTCTGGTGAGTATGCTGGCCATGGACGAACTGTGACATTTTCAGCTTCCAGGAATTGTGTACAGATCCTTGGGACATGGGGCCGTGCATTATCATGCTGAAACATGAAGTGATGGCGGTGGATGAATGGCACGACAATGGACCTCATGATCTCGTCATGGCATCTCTGTGCATTCAAATTGACATCGATAAAATGCAATTGTGTTCGTTGTCCGTGACTTATTTCTGCCCATACCGTAACCCCACCGTCACCATGGGGCACTTTGTTCACAACACCATCAGCAAACCGCTCGCCCACACAAGCTGTCAGCCATCTGCCCGGTACAGTTGAAACCGGGATTCATCCGTGAAGAGTACACTTCTCCAGTGTGCCAGTGGCCATTGAAGGTGAGCATTTGCCCACTGTAGTCAGTTACGACACTGAACTGCAGTCAGGTGAGGAGGACGAGCACACAGAGGAGCTTCCCTGAGACAGTTTACGCAGACCCACAGTTTCATCAGCTGTCCGGGTGGCTGGTCTCAGACGAGCCCGCAAGTGAAGAAGCAGGATGTGGAGGTCCTGGGCTGGCGTGGTTACAGGCGGTCTGCGGTTGTGAGGCCGGTTGGATGTACTGCCAAATTCTGTAAAATAGTAGAGAAATAAACATTAAATTATCTGGTGGACATTCCTGCAGTCAGCAAGCTAATTGCACGCTCCTGTGCACTTGTGTAATGATCATGCTATTTAATCAGCTTTTTGATATGCAACACCTGTCAGGTGGATGGATTATCTTGACAAAGGGAGAAATACTAACAGGGATGTAAACAGATTCGTACACAGAATGAGAGAAATAAGCTTTTAGTGCGTAACGAACATTTCTGGGATCATTTTTTCATTTCATTAAAATTGGGACCAACACTTTACATGCTGTGTTTATATTTTTGTGATGTAATGCCGTCTTTTTGTAGGCGTTAACTCCGCCATGGTTTGTTGGACAAAGCCTATGAGGAAAATTAATGGCGTTTTTTTTTTTGTACAAACACCGACAATAAGATCTGTGGTAAACACAGAACGCATCAATGTCTTAAGCCTATGAGAATCTTTATCAGCTAACGTCACATTGTGAATTTTGAAGAATGTAAGAAAACAAAGCACAAAGGCTTCATAATTCATAAAATGTCACGTTAACTGACTGCTACCACCTCAGAACAAAAACGTACAAGATCTCCTAAGCCTGTGTTAACCTCTGACCTTTCGGTCATTAATTCCAAAAACCTATTCTTTCCCCATTCATTTTCCCTATAGGGATGGCTGAACGAACCTGAGGTAACTTCATTCTGGGTTTTAGGACTACAAGCGGGCGATCTATATAGCTAGTCTTGGACATCCCAGACCTTGCTTGGAGCAACGTAAACTAAAAAGACTAACAGCGTACATGGATAAATATTATTAGGCCGTCTAAGTGTATGTGACCAATAAAATAAAAATTGATTTGTAACAAGACAAAAAAAGGTAACTTTGAGCAAGCATGGCACCCGTTTTATTTCAATCAAATAATTTTTACAATTATAACATTTCACAGGATAAATTATTTTATATATCGTACATTTGAGTTATACTTGATTGGTCACATTGATTAATATAACTAATTGATGAAAAATAATCTCTACGTCCAGCATCAAGGATCTGGTGAACCTAAAACTCCTGCCATCTATCATGTTATAAAAAGTGCTACACAGGAATTTAGTAATTTCAGAAAATGTCCATAATATAGCTGACGCTAATAGTGTTTCACCAGTGTTACTTATCACAGCCAATCACAACAATCGTGGACATTGGCCTATTGATTTCTCCCGCCGGAGCGGCATCTGTTGTCAAATGGGAAAGCTGTTCTGACTCCGGCTGTCATCTAGTTTTCATTTCCTGGTTGCTAAAATTCTATACTGTTCGCTCAACTTTAGATTTGTGCAAAAACAAGCACTGAATAGCATAGGGAATCATTATACCGTCTAAAAAAAAAAGAGAAAAAAAGAAAGAAATCGCTGTGAATTATCTCGTCAATAACAAAAACAATATAGTTTTTACAGCTGGCGTACCAAAACAAAACAAAAAAAGTCTCAACACTCATTCCACTATTACGCCAGGTATATTATAAACATTATAAAATTACAATGCTAAAATTTGACCAAACATCCTGTGTACACAATCACATATAGCTAAATAAACGCTGGTACTGTCACACATTTGGCATTTCTGGTTCAAATACATAAGTTAGAATTCTTTTTCACTTCTCCATCAACAAGTACCTGGCTAACCTGATGATAAATCAACAATAAAAACACAGAACAGTGTTATGTTAAATATATTAGGCTACAATGTCCCTCTCGGTTGATTCACAATGACTCAGATCTTCTATTGATCATGGAGGTTTGCGTTACACTAGACTAGAGTCATTCGACCAGCTAGGGCCAGGGCTGTATGAGACAGGTCATTGGGTCAGGGCTGTCTGAGACAGGTCATTGGGTCAGGGCTGTCTGAGACAGGTCATTGGGTCAGGGCTGTCAGACAGGTCATTGGGTCAGGGCTGTCAGACAGGTCATTGGGTCAGGGCTGTCTGAGACAGGTCATTGGGTCAGGGCTGTCTGAGACAGGTCATTGGGTCAGGGCTGTCTGAGACAGGTCATTGGGTCAGGGCTGTCTGAGACAGGTCATTGGGTCAGGGCTGTCTGAGACAGGTCATTGGGTCAGGGCTGTCTGAGACAGGTCATTGGGTCAGGGCTGTCTGAGACAGGTCATTCGACCAGCTAGGGTCAGGGCTGTCTGAGACAGGTCATTGGGTCAGGGCTGTCAGACAGGTCATTCGACCAGCTAGGGTCAGGGCTGTATGAGGCAGGTCATTGGGTCAGGGCTGTCTGAGACAGGTCATTCGACCAGCTAGGGTCAGGGCTGTATGAGACAGGTCATTGGGTCAGGGCTGTCTGAGACAGGTCATTCGACCAGCTAGGGCCAGGGCTGTCTGAGACAGGTCATTCGACCAGCTAGGGCCAGGGCTGTATGAGACAGGTCATTGGGTCAGGGCTGTCTGAGACAGGTCATTCGACCAGCTAGGGTCAGGGCTGTCTGAGACAGGTCATTCGACCAGCTAGGGCCAGGGCTGTATGAGACAGGTCATTGGGTCAGGGCTGTCTGAGACAGGTCATTCGACCAGCTAGGGCCAGGGCTGTCTGAGACAGGTCATTCGACCAGCTAGGGCCAGGGCTGTATGAGACAGGTCATTGGGTCAGGGCTGTCTGAGACAGGTCATTCGACCAGCTAGGGCCAGGGCTGTATGAGACAGGTCATTGGGTCAGGGCTGTCTGAGGCAGTCGAACACAATGGCACTCGATTCTCTGTAGCGCAATACTTTTGACCAGGGCCCATAACACTTTTTTTCATTATATAGGGCCTACACAGAGCACTACTTTTAATCAAGGGCCATAGAGCTCTGGCTAAAAGTAGTGCACTATATAGGGCATAGTGCGCCAGTTGGGATGCATCCGAGAAATGGGCATTAACGGTTGACTGGCTGTAGCTAGGCAGGGTGGACCCGTAAGAAAAACAAAAACATGATAAGTTAGTTCCCATTTGACCCTTATGATATTGAAGGATGGGAGACCAACACCATGGTACTAAAGTGGGTAAAGAAAAAGAAAAACAGAATGATGATGAATTCTCAAAAACAAAAAAAAAGGGCCGTTGCAAAATAGTGTCTGACAATACAAGCGTGGCCCCTTAAACACTGAGGAAGCTTAGACTGAGTCCCAAATGGCCAAGATATGAAGGGAATAGGGCTCTGGTCTATAGTAGTGCACTATGAAGGGAATAGGGCTCTGGTCTATAGTAGTGCACTATGAAGGGAATAGGGCTCTGGTCTATAGTAGTGCACTATGAAGGGAATAGGGCTCTGGTCTATAGTAGTGCACTATAAAGGGAATAGGGCTCTGGTCTATAGTAGTGCACTATGAAGGGAATAGGGCTCTGGTCTATAGTAGTGCACTATGAAGGGAATAGGGCTCTGGTCTATAGTAGTGCACTATGAAGGGAATAAAGCTCTGGTCTATAGTAGTGCACTATAAAGGGAATAGGGCTCTGGTCTATAGTAGTGCACTATGAAGGGAATAGGGCTCTGGTCTATAGTAGTGCACTATGAAGGGAATAGGGCTCTGGTCTATAGTAGTGCACTATGAAGGGAATAGGGCTCTGGTCTATAGTAGTGCACTATGAAGGGAATAGGGCTCTGGTCTATAGTAGTGCACTATGAAGGGAATAGGGCTCTGGTCTATAGTAGTGCACTATAAAGGGAATAGGGCTCTGGTCTATAGTAGTGCACTATGAAGGGAATAGGGCTCTGGTCAATAGGGTGACATTTGGAGCACAGACTTGATCTAGGGCAGGGTTCCCCAAAGTCGGGTCCTGGGTTCCCCAAAGTCGGGTCCTGGGTTCTCCCCTCCTTGGGTGCACGTTTTGTTGTTTGTCCCAGCACTACACAGCTCATTCAAATAATCAAAGCCTGATAAGGAGTTGGTTATTTGAATCATCTGTGCAGTGCAGCTTGGGTAAAAACCAAAACATGCACCCAAGAGAGGGAGGGGGGGGGGGGGGATAAAAAGTTAGCTTAAATAAAGAGGATAGATTTGGCCTTTTCTGCCCTGGCTAACATCACAATAAAGCCATACCTTACATGGAACGACACCAAACATGTTTTTAACATGTTTTTTTTAACATGTCTCAAGTCATGAAGGTGTTATAACACAGAGAGCCTTGGTAATGAACATTGAGATCTAGTTCAACCTTGAACGGTCTAAACAATAAATAAGGTTCCATCTCTGAGAGACACGCGGTAGAGTCAACATAAAACATCCCAAGGCACGCATGTATTCCCTTTAGTTTACAGAGCAGAAATAATGAAAACTACAATGTTATCTGATCTACCAAATCCTTGGTCAGAGAGAGAGAGCATAGTACTGTATGGAGGAGGGGTCAGAGAGAGAGAGAGAGAGAGAGAGCATAGTACTGTATGGAGGAGGGGTCAGAGAGAGAGAGAGCATAGTACTGTATGGAGGAGGGGTCAGAGAGAGAGAGAGAGAGCATAGTACTGTATGGAGGAGGGGTCAGAGAGAGAGAGAGAGAGCATAGTACTGTATGGAGGAGGGGTCAGAGAGAGAGAGAGAGAGAGCATAGTACTGTATGGAGGAGGGGTCAGAGAGAGAGAGAGAGAGCATAGTACTGTATGGAGGAGGGGTCAGAGAGAGAGAGAGCATAGTACTGTATGGAGGAGGGGTCAGAGAGAGAGAGAGAGAGAGAGAGCATAGTACTGTATGGAGGAGGGGTCAGAGAGAGAGAGAGAGAGAGCATAGTACTGTATGGAGGAGGGGTCAGAGAGAGAGAGAGAGAGAGCATAGTACTGTATGGAGGAGGGGTCAGAGAGAGAGAGAGAGAGAGAGCATAGTACTGTATGGAGGAGGGGTCAGAGAGAGAGAGAGAGAGAGCATAGTACTGTATGGAGGAGGGGTCAGAGAGAGAGAGAGAGAGCATAGTACTGTATGGAGGAGGGGTCAGAGAGAGAGAGAGAGAGCATAGTACTGTATGGAGGAGGGGTCAGAGAGAGAGAGAGCATAGTACTGTATGGAGGAGGGGTCAGAGAGAGAGAGAGAGAGCATAGTACTGTATGGAGGAGGGGTCAGAGAGAGAGAGAGAGAGAGAGTGCATAGTGTTGAGATGGGAGTGAGGCTGCGTCCGAGACGGCATCCTATTTCCTACGTTGTGCACTACTTTTGACTTGGGACCTATGGTCCCTAAACAAAATGAGTGCACTACATAACAGAGCCCTATGGGCACGGGTCAAAAGTAGCACACTACATAGGGAATAGGGTGTCAGTTGGGACATAACCAACGGGCATTGTGAAGGTGGAGGGTCCAGCCAATCGGAGACAGTCCTGTCAGAATGGGGTCCAATCAGAGACAGTGATGTCAGAATGGGGTCCAATCAGAGACAGTCCTGTCTCAGTGCAGGAAGCGGATGCTCATTTTCTGTTCCACGTCCACCTTCTCCAGTACCTGAGGAGGAGGACGACACGGGCCATTAACAAGACCATCAACACCTGCAGTGATTAACATACTACATTACCTCGGTCTAACGAGACCATCAACACCTGCAGTGATTAACATTATACTACATTACCTCAGTCTAACAAGACCATCAACACCTGCAGTGATTGACATTATACTACATTACCTCGGTTTAACAAGACCATCAACACCTGCAGTGATTGACATTATACTACATTACCTCGGTTTAACAAGACCATCATCACCTGCAGTGATTAACATTATACTACATTACCTCGGTTTAACAAGACCATCAACACCTGCAGTGATTAACATTATACTACATTACCTCGGTTTAACAAGACCATCAACACCTGCAGTGATTAATATTATACTACATTACCTCGGTTTAACAAGACCATCAACACCTGCAGTGATTAACATTATACTACATTACCTCGGTCTAACAAGACCATCAACACCTGCAGTGATTAACATTATACTACATTACCTCGGTTTAACAAGACCATCAACACCTGCAGTGATTAACATTATACTACATTACCTCGGTTTAACAAGACCATCAACACCTGCAGTGATTAACATTATACTACATTACCTCGGTTTAAACTCACAAACACACCTTCTCTAAATACCAACAGGGGACTCAACGCAACACAGTCAGTACTGTAGAACTGACAACATAATGTACATTTCAGGCAGAGTGTGAATTAGAGGGTGAGAAAAAAAATATCTAATCTATAACATCGTGATCCATCTATATGATAACACTGAAGGCTGTTTTATCTTGGTGTGTTTGAGTGTTGCAAATGGCACTCTACTCCCTATATAGTGCACTACTTTTGACAAGAGCCTACAAGAGTCCCCTGAATGGAGACATGGGTTACACGAAATACAACAAAGTCAGACGTTTGATTAAAACGCAATTTGTACTGCTAGGTGGTAAATATAAAAACGTATTCCTAATTAAAAACGAACATCCCCACCTCTCGATCATGGGTTTAAAAAAACATCATAATCTGTGTGTGGCTACACGAGTCATCCCTGGAGAATCCCGTATCAAAAGACCCTTTTCAGGTTTCCCTGGCGGCTTATGGTAGAGAAATGAACATTACATTGTCTGGCAACAGCTCTTGGTTAACATTCCTGCAGTCAGCATGCAAATTGCACGCTCCCTCAAAACGTGAGACATCTGTGGCTTTTGTGTTGTGACAACTACACAAACAAAAGGGGCCTTTTGTCCCCAGCACAAGGTGCACCTGTGTAATAAGCATGCTGTTTAATCAGCTTCTTGATATGCCACACCTGTCAGGTGGATGGATTTTCTTGGCAAAGGAGAAATACTCACTAACAGGGATGTAAACAAATTAGTGAACAACATTTGAGATAAAAGCTTTTTTGCGCGTCTGGAAAAAGTCAGTCCCCCCCCCACGCTCATGAAACATGGCACCAACACCGTGTTTATACTTTTGTTCAGTGTAATTCTAAGAGTATAGGTAAGACCCAATGACAACGGTCCTGTGTTAATATTAACGTCTCCGAATGCCACGGGATAATTCACACGGATTCTAGGTTAGGTAATATTTCATGTTTCCAAATATACAAAATGTAAGTTTCCAACCTTAATGAACTCATTAAAGGAAATGGAGTTGTCTCCATTCTGGTCGGCCTCCTGGATGGTCCTATCAGCGATGCTGCCCAGCTGCTCGTCAGAGATGTTCACACCAACCATCATTCTAAGAACCTGGAATAAACATGTTCACACCAACCATCATTCTAAGAACCTGGAATAAACATGTTCACACCAACCATCATTCTAAGAACCTGGAATATGTTGACAAAGTTCCTTAGAGTCTAGAATGTACAGTTCTCTAAGTCTTAACACCAGAGATGTTAAGTACAAGATGACCTAAATGTAGTATACATAAATACTGAGTATAAGTGAAAAAATTTAATAAAAATACACTTAATTTTCTGGTAACAAAGGGTGAAAAAATAATTCAGGCTTGAAATTCCAGTGTTAATATGGGGAGGTAAGCACTCAAGGCAGGTGCATGATATAAAGAATGTTAGGCAGCCATTTTGTTTTCAAAACAAGAATCAGCTTCTCCAGAGTCATTGAACCCTGAGATTACAGTGATTGTAGGGAACGTCCCAGTCCGACACACAGGTCATACATCATTGGGCACTGCCCACCTAGACACACAGGTCATACATCATTGGGCACTGCCCACCTAGACACACAGGTCATATATCATTGGCCACTGCCCACCTAGACACACAGGTCATATATCATTGGGCACTGCCCACCTAGACACACAGGTCATACATCATTGGGCACTGCCCACCTAGACACACAGGTCATACATCATTGGGCACTGCCCACCTAGACACACAGGTCATACATCATTGGGCACTGCCCACCTAGACACACAGGTCATACATCATTGGGCACTGCCCACCTAGACACACAGGTCATACATCATTGGGCACTGCCCACCTAGACACACAGGTCATATATCATTGGGCACTGCCCACCTAGACACACAGGTCATACATCATTGGGCACTGCCCACCTAGACACACAGGTCATACATCATTGGGCACTGCCCACCTAGACACACAGGTCATATATCATTGGGCACTGCCCACCTAGACACACAGGTCATATATCATTGGGCACTGCCCACCTAGAAACACAGGTCATACATCATTGGGCACTGCCCACCTAGACACACAGGTCATATATCATTGGGCACTGCCCACCTAGACACACAGGTCATACATCATTGGGCACTGCCCACCTAGACACACAGGTCATACATCATTGGGCACTGCCCACCTAGACACACAGGTCATATCATTGGGCACTGCCCACCTAGACACACAGGTCATACATCATTGGGCACTGCCCACCTAGACACACAGGTCATACATCATTGGGCACTGCCCACCTAGACACACAGGTCATACATCATTGGGCACTGCCCAGCCAATACAATGCAGCCAATTGCAGAAGAGGAAGGTTGCACAAAAAGTAGACCAAAACATTTAGTTGGGGTTGGAAAGTTACACAATTTTCTCAGTACATGGCAACTTCCCCTTCCTTTAGAAGTGAAATGCTTTAGAAGTTCAATAATAAAATATTCTGATCACTAAAATAGCCCTTTCTTACTTGGCAGTCTCTACATTTACTGTACTAGGCTCAGATTACAACATGACTTGCGTAACAAACCTAAGACAAAGGTCTCTGTGTTTTCAACAAAAGCAGAGAACATGAGTATCTCCCTTGAAGCTGGTTTTTCAGCTCTAGTGTCGGTCCCAAATGTATTTATCCTCCTGATACATACTCCTTTACAACAGTAAAGCCCCGATTCTCCAATGACAATACGGCGTTGAGGTCTTGAGACTTACGCTGTTGAGACTAGGGGTCCCCCTAAAAACATCAAAGACTTGGGCAGCCCCCAAAGAGTGTGTAATTTGTACCCTGACCCCATCCTGACCTGTAGCAGCTCGTCACGGGAGATCTTATCATCTCTGTCCAGGTCATACAGCCGGAAAGCAACTGGAGAAGAGATGGAAGAATTTAATGTGAAGTCACCATTTCAAAAAGCATTTTAATGTCCAAACATCAAAATAAAGTCAAGCTCTTTTTAAAAAAAGAGTAGTGGAAAGAAGTGATAGAGAAATAGTCAAGTGTTCCGGGATCCAGGCTAGATTTGCCCAGACTGTTTGTGCCGTCTTGACAAGGAGTTAGCAAGACAGTACAAACACACCTGTGACCAGGCTAGGGCCTAGCCTCTTGACTCACAGAGCAGCTTATTGCTCCTGCTGTTGAGTGGCTCAGAGGCAGTGGGGTCCTTGTTCTTCTCGTTGTCTTCTATGGGACGGAAGTGAGCAAGCGTCCTCATGAAGCCTCTGAAGTTGACCTGGTCCTCCCTGTCCGACCAAGTAGGGTGAAAATAACAATCACTTACACCCATCAATATATATTCCTGCACCACAGTCAAATAACCATTACTCCAGTCAACCACCACTCAAATTGGTAGGCTATAACAGAGGCCTACATATAGACTGAGCATCGTTTCTAGGGTACGGTAGTGAAAACTTACACTGTATAATTTGCTTCCTAGCCATCCAGTAAAATAGTCCTTCACTAGTTAAGACTCGAGGTCACTACACCTCAGACCAATGCGACACTCTTCTAGCAGGCCATTCATTCTGGCACGCGTGACTCAGTCTAACCTGACAGACAGACGTGGGTCATTCTCGGAGAAGTGCCTTGAACAAAGACACATAATCATGTCAGTGCGATACCACCGACAGCTAGTCAATTACAGTGTAATGGTACACGTCGGCACTGCAGACAACAGACTCCTGTCCTGATTGAACAGCTCCCCTGCCTGTCCTCCAGTCATGCTCTAGCCTGGTTCAAGATCCGTTTGTGCCTTCTTACTAAATTATATGGTGAAAATAACCATACAAGTGGTCAAGACGGCACAAAACAGATCTAGGACCAGGCTATAATGCTACAATCTGCAGTGCTGTGAACCAGGCTATCTCTAGACTCCAGAGGATCAGTAACACCTATAAAGTCACAGCTAAAATGAAGTCGCCTTCACACTGGTTGTGTTGGGAATGTAATGATATAGGCCTATCCAAGTCAACAATAAAAACATGGAACTTTCATGTCCATTTCAAAGATCCAGAACCACCGTGTGTACAGAAAACTAGCTTAAAATGTGCAGTTTGTCTTCAACTTTTAAATAGTTGTCAAATACACACAAACCATTCATTTGTAAAACCCTGTTCCAACAAAATAAATGTTTAACGTATGTTTAATGTATTACTAAAAATGTCTGTTTTAGTAAGAGTGACTCCCGGCTATGTGCACCCTTGAGGAAAACAGTGAAGGACAAAGTGACGACCGTAAAAGAACAGAGACGACCGTAAAAGAACAGAGATGACTCACCCCTCAGGAAAGAAGGCATTGATGATTCTGTCTCCCAGAGGATTGATGGCCAACTCTGGAATCCGCTGGAAATCTTCCCGACTACACAAACCAGACAGTGTGAGGAGAGTTAGGATGAACTCAAATGACAACAAAAGGGAACGTTGATTTATAGTCTCAGAAGAATTAGTCTCCACATCACACTACCGGATAAAATCGGCAGATATCACTGATAGGACACTGAATAGTGTGATGATATGACAATGATTCAAATGTTTTCATTTGGCCGTATGATTTGGATTCCAAATGTTGACTCGCTGTGTCTTGAACAGTCAAATCGACATTGAGAGTCTGCTTGGGTGAACGGACGTGGCCAAGGTGGCGTGTGTCTGCGGGTGAGATATTCAGACCAGGGGAGCGGATGTGGCTGTAGTGTTGTGTCAACTGATGAATGATTAAGACAAGTCACCTTGGATTAACTACACTGTCTTCAGCCAGGCCCACTGTATACCATAACGCAGACTGGATGCTTCAGTGAGAGAGGACACAGAACTGGCTATGTGTAAACAGGCACTAGTGTGCCTACGTTCAAGTGTTTACAGTCACGTAGTGACCTGAAACTGACCCACACCCCAGCTTAACAGTAACATGTCAAAGACACTGGTTAAATGAGAGTTAAATGTGTGGCTGGAATCTAGGAAGTTTTTCTTATACACAGTTTTTTTTATTTTTTTATTTAACCTTTATTTAACCAGGTAGGCAAATTGAGAACACGTTCTCATTTACAATTTCAAGATAAAGCAAAGCAGTTCGACACATACAACAACACATAGTTACACATGGAGTAAAACAAACATATAGTCAATGATACAGTGAAAAAAAATAAGTCTATATACAATGTGAGCAAGTGAGGTGAGATAAGGGAGGTGAAGGCAAACAAATATATGTATAAATAAATAAAAATATAAAAAGGCCATGGTGGCGAAGTAAATACAACACAGCAAGTAAAATAAAACTAAAAACACTGGAATGGTTGGTTTGCAGTGGAAGAAAGCGCAAAGTAGAGACAGAAATAATGGGGTGCAAAGGAGCAAAATAAATAAATAAATACAGTAGGTAAAGAGGTAGTTGTTTGGGCTAAATTATAGATGGGCTATGTACAGGTGCAGTAATCTATGAGCTGCTCTGACAGCTGGTGCTTAAAGCTAGTGAGGGAGATAAGTGTTTCCAGTTTCAGAGATTTTTCTAGTTCGTTCCAGTCATTGGCAGCAGAGAACTGGAAGGAGAGGCGGCCAAAGGAAGAATTGGTTTTGGGGGTGACCAGAGAGATAAACCTGCTGGAGCGCGTGCTACAGGTAGGTGTTGCTATGGTGACCAGCGAGCTGAGATAAGGGGGGACTTTACCTAGCAGGGTCTTGTAGATGACCTGGAACCAGTGGGTTTGGCGACGAGTATGAAGCGAGGGCCAGCCAACGAGAGTGTACAGGTCGCAGTGGTGGGTAGTATATGGGGCTTTGGTGACAAAACGGATGGCACTGTGATAGACTGCATCCAATTTATTGAGTAGGGTTTTGGAGGCTATTTTGTAAATGACATCACCGAAGTCGAGGATTGGTAGGATGGTCAGTTTTACAAGGGTATGTTTGGCAGCATGAGTGAAGGATGCTTTGTTGCGGAATAGGAAGCCAATTCTAGATTTAACTTTGGATTGGAGATGTTTGATGTGAGTCTGGAAGGAGAGTTTACAGTCTAACCAGACACCTAGGTATTTGTAGTTGTCCACATATTCTAGGTCAGAGCCGTCCAGAGTAGTGATGTTGGACAGGCGGGCAGGTGCAGGCAGCGATCGGTTGAAGAGCATGCATTTAGTTTTACTTGTATTTAAGAGCAATTGGAGGCCACGGAAGGAGAGTTGTATGGCATTGAAGCTCGCCTGGAGGGTTGTTAACACAGTGTCAAAAGAAGGGCCAGAAGTATACAGAATAGTGTCGTCTGCGTAGAGGTGGATCAGAGAATCACCAGCAGCAAGAGCGACATCATTGATGTATACAGAGAAGAGAGTCGGTCCAAGAATTGAACCCTGTGGCACCCCCATGGAGACTGCCAGAGGCCCGGACAAACAGTTAGAAGTCACTCCGAGAGATAAAAGAGCTGTGATAAAAAAAGGTGACCATTTTCCTCTGAAGATCAGAGAGGACAGTCAAGACGGTCTGTCTAGACTAACGTTTGCTGTCACGCGTGATCTGACAGTAGTGAGGTCTAGTCTAACGTTTGCTGTCACGCGTGATCTGACAGTAGTGAGGTCTAGTCTAACGTTTGCTGTCACGCGTGATCTGACAGTAAGTGAGGTCTAGTCTAACGTTTGCTGTCACGCGTGATCTGACAGTAAGTGAGGTCTAGTCACACAGACTCAAGCAACTGCGGCTGTTGATATTGCAAACAGTGTTAAGACTAGACCGACACCCAGGACAACAAAAAAAAACTTCTTACCCAGTGGCAAAATACACCACTAGTGTGTACTGTAGGTTATGCCTGAGCCAAGAGGAAAGCCTTTTGGCCAACAGAGTTGTGTGCGCACAGAATTGGAAGCTACAAACTTCAAAATGTGCACGCAATTTCAAAACCACACCGGCTCAGAATATACTTGTTTTGCCACTTTCAAGTAGGGGAAATGGTCACTTGCCTCTCAGCGATATTCACTGGCATGCAGACAGTTTCATTGCATATTACCCAGTTGGCTCTGATGATGTTACAGGAGAAGCAAATGTAGGGAGGGAGGGTAATCATGAACCAAGTCAAAAAATAAATAAAATGTCTTGCAGACATCTCATGTCCACCTTCTGGTTATTTCAGTAGTTACTGAGTGTTTCACAAAGAATTTCACACACTATGTATGCCAGTGCTGCTGTTGGATGGTACTGTACCTGAGAGTGCCGTTCTCTCCTTTGTCCAAGCTGGTAAAGCGACTGTAGAGCCGGGTGATCTGGCTGTGGGAAACTGCAAAGAAACACAGTGACACGATTGTTGTGAATAAGCTTCTAAATGCCTCACATCGCAACGTACTACAACCTTTTAACACAAAAGAGTACAATAATGTAGCACTGACTTTACTAAGCGCTCCTTTTGAGGAAAAAAACTCCTTACTACGTGTGGTTGTCTCACCTAGATGGGTGCACTAACTAAGTCGCACTGGATAAGAGCGTCTGCTAAAGTACAACAACAAAAAATTGTAACTGAGAAGGAAATGTATAGTTTGTCCCTTTTTAATCAATAAAATGTGTTCATAATTTAACGTCAGCAGCTAACGTTAGTTGGTTTCTTTGCTGTGATCTACTGGAATAACGCATATGTATGGGGTTTAGTACAGCCCAGGCACCAGATAGAGAACAGTGTTACGTCTCACTACAATAATTACATGTCTTCAACAGATCAGCGCATTTCAAGGGACAGTAGAAAAACATAACACCACAACACACTAACTACTACTGGCGTAATGTACAAACACTAATCCAACTAGCTAAAAATATATTAGTTAACTAGGTGGAACAATGCGCCTTTGTTACTCTAGAGTGGGAGTTTGTCATCGAACTGCTAGTTGGCTACAGACTACAGTAGAGTCAATAATGCTAACAAGCTAGCTAGTTAACAGCCATTGGTAAAAGTGGACAATTCAACTTACAGCCGGTCTCCTTTTTGATTTCTTCAATCTCCTCCTCTCTCAGTAATGTCGACGCTCTGGATCCCATTGTAAAGTCCTACGCTAACAAGTTGTTTCTGCGGTTTAGATTAGCTTGCTGATTCGTGCTAGCTAGCTAGCTAGCGAAAAGATGGGTACACGAAGGTAGCAAGCTAGCAACTTTGTAACGTGGCTATGGTTTACGTTGAATCCTACTGTTGATGATGATGATGATATCCTTGTGATCTTTTAAATTATTCCAAGTTTGACTCTCAAACAGCTGACCGGATAGGTGTCAACTTGGTCTTGTGTTTTCAACACTCCGCGGAGTGGCTAGCTGGGACACTCTTTTGACAGCGTTTCGCCCTGTGGGCGGTGGTACACGTCACGGTGGGCGGTGGTATACGTCACGGTGGGTGGTGGGACACGTCACGGTGGGTGTATATTTCAGCGCACAGCAGCAGAGAGGTGACGTCGGCCCACAGAGTGAAATGACAAGACCACCTTCTTAAGTGTTCTCTGTGTATCTTGTTGCATTTCAATAGAATACAGAATAAAAAAATATGTTCGGGTCTATATTTGAACACCATCCTCCTTGTACTGTTTTCTAAATAAATAAATACATGTTTTTTTTAAACTGCGTCGAGAACAAGCAGAGTACTAGTGATGGGAAGTTCGGCTCGTTCAGTCAAAAAAGTGAATCTTCCGACGATTTCATTCATTTGATTCAAACTAAGGATATCCAAAATCCATCAGCTCAACAGTTTTTAATGAAGCCAGCAACTCTGATACCAAAAGTCCCTTTTTAAAGATTTTATTTTGAATCACATTGGGAGAGAGAGAGTGAGAGAGAGGATCACACACATACAGTTTATGGTAGCAAGGTATACTGTAAAACTCACACCATATCATACACATATTGGCTTCAGATGGATAAGTCTGTTTTTGGTAGTTGAAGAAGTCTACATATTGTGAAGTATAGGGAGAGACAGAAATGCTCACACACATACAGCTTGCAGAGGTCTACTACTACTACTACTGTACAACTCTCACACATCGCATGCATATAAATGTATTTAGGCATGATCATTGTTGATCATACTGACCTGAAGTATTTGTTAGCATTTATTTTGTAGTTCACATCACAGTCACTGAAAATGGAGAGGGAGAGGGTAGGCTAGGCTCAGTTAATCTGATTTTGTTCATCTAAACGCAAATCATTTATCTAAGTGATTGAAAGTATACAGATATTTTGCATGTTGACTAACCAATCGCAGTGAAAGTAGATTCAATCTAGTCATGATCCATTTCATATTTCAGGTAAAATTAGTAAATTGGCGAAACTTGACGTCACACATCGTTCACTTTTGGGTTAAAACTGTCCCAGCCACTTGGTAGCTAGCTATCTTCAGTTCAAATAAAGCAACATTATGTATTGATATGAAAGTGCAATTGTAAACTATAAAGTATAAACCCACAGTGATGTCGGTAAGAAGTTATGAATGAGGTACAATGACGTGTATATATATATATAAATCATTGATTAGGTTTTGGCCGGGGTAGGCCGTCATTGTAAATAGGAATTTGTTCTTAACTGACTTGCCTAGTTTAATAAAGGTTAAATAAAACTAAAATTGATGAGGTCCCAGGTTGGGGGTTCTCGGTTGAACGTGCATCGGATATTCCTTGCACTTTGAAACCCACGCTCATAGTGACGTACAGCACCACCCACCGGACGAAATGGCGTGAAGAGTCCTGTGGCCGGCTAGCTGTCTTCCTGCTGTCAGAGGGGCAGCAAAGATTATGGATATACTGACAAGATACATGTCTCTCCGCCCTGACAATGGGAATCGTTGTCCACAAAGCGGCACGACGGGCTAGCTCCCAGGTATTCTGTCTTTGGGTTCTTGAAGTCAACCAACTGTATCCAATGGAGAGAGATGCTATGCTACTAGCAAGACAACTCCAATATAAAGTATTTTTTCTCAAAGTTGCCGGGATGTCGCGTGTCCTACTTATATCACTACACTCGTAACAACGTATGCATTACGAAACTTCTATTAGATCAAATAAACCTCACGTAGCAAATAAGTCATAATGTTTTCTGGTTTATCAAATTTGACACTCATTGACCTCCATACAAACACTCCTTGCTTGGTGGTTGAAACAACGAAAAGACGCCACCTGCTGGAGAGAGACAGATTTTCCGCCGAGTTGTTCCTCTCTTCCAGCAAGATAACGCAATGGAAACGCCTAAACTCAGAATGCAACACTGCTTATTGCCACACGATGGCAGTATAGTTACCATACACCAGAGGATGACAACTACACTGAACAAAAATATAAACGCAACATGTAGTTGGTTTCATGAGCTGAAATAAAATATCCCAGAATTTTCCCATACTCACAAGAAGCTTATTTATCTAAAATGTTGTGCACAAATTTGTTTACATCCCTGTTAGTGAGCATTTATCCTTTGCCAAGATAATCCATCCACCTGACAGGTGTGGCATATCAAGAAGCTGATTAAAAAGCATGATCATTACACACGTGCACCTTGTGCTGGGGACAATAAAATGCCACTCTAAAATGTGCAGTTTTGTCACAGAACACAATGCCACAGGTGTCTCAAGTTGAGGGAGCGTGCAATTGGCTTGCTGACTGCAGGAATGTATACCAGAGCTGTTGCCAGAGAATTGAATGTTCATTTCTCTACCATAAGCCGCCTCCAACGTCGTTTTAGAGAATTTAGCGGTACGTCCGTCCAACCGAACTCACGTGTAACCACGCCAGCCTAGGACCTCCACATCCGGCTTCTTCACCTGCGGGATCTTTTGAGACCCACCATCCAGACAGCTGATGAAACTGAGGAGTATTTCTGTCTGTAATAAAGCCCTTTAGTGGGGAAGAACTCATTCTGATTGGCTGGGCCTGGCTCCCAATTGGGTGGGCTTATGCCCATCTATGGCTGCACCACTGCCCAGTCATGTGAAATCCATAGATTAGGGCCTAATTATTTACTTAAATTGACTGATTTCCTTATATGAACTGTAAACTCAGTAAAATCGTTGAAATTGTTGCGTTTATATTTTTGTTTATATTCAGCAGCGGGATGATTTTTGTCAGAGCAGATGGTCATGGGGCCGGGAACATAAGTATAATCATTTGTACACTGCAAATTGACCTCAACTAAGCCCCAAAAATACATTGTATTTGGAAAATAATTTCATACCTTGATTACATTGAAACACAATCACATACAGTAGCTTTCATTTTATATTTGTGGGAATACTTGAGAATACATTTCCTGAATAAAGAAAAAATTATTAATTTTTTTAAATTTACTAAAAACTTTGAGGGGCCAAAGAAACTCACTTGAGGGCCAGTGTGTTGCCAACTCCTGCCATACACCATTTTCATTAGAAGGGGAAAGGGGAAACAGAATCTAGGTATGTCCAAACTTTTGACTGGTACTGTATATATATTTTTTTCTTTAGATTCATTCAACATCAGTCCGTTTAGTAGCCTGAGTCAGCTAGCTTGCTAGCTAGCAAATCCCATTCACTATACCATTTCTTTATTGGACCATAATCTTTGAATCTACCTGATGACCAACAAACTGTAGATTGTTAAACATTTTTATAAATTTCATAAACTTCAGAAAACTATTTAGCTGAGATGTTACAACAAAAAAAAATACAACCATGAACAATCCTTTTTTTATTAAGAGATGGTTGATGGGTAACTAAACAATAACACACATCTGGGTCTGTGGTTGTGTAGACAGAGAGCCCTATAGAGCACACATCTGGGTCTGTGGTTGTGTAGACAGACAGCCTTCAGAACACACATCTGGTCTGTGGTTGTGTCGACAGAGAGCCCTATAGAACACACATCTGGGTCTGTGGTTGTGTAGACAGAGAGCCCTATAGAACACACATCTGGGTCTGTGGTTGTGTAGACAGAGAGCCTTCAGAACACACATCTGGTCTGTGTGTGTGTATATATATATCCCGCTGCTATATATATATATATATATATATATATATATATATACACAGTGCCTTCAGAAAGTATTCACACCCCTTGACTTGTTTCCCATTTTGTTGTATGACAAAGTGGGATTGAAATGGATTTAATTGTAATTTTTTGGTCAACGATCTACACAAAATACTCTAATGTCAAAGTGGAAGAAAAGATAACATTTGTAAAAATAAAATAAATTAATATATCTTGATTAACTCGGCCACTCAGGAACATGCCCTGTCTTCTTGGTGAGCAACTCCAGTGTAGATTTGGCTTTTTAGGTTATTGTCTTGCTGAAAGGTGAATTCATCTCCCAGTGTCTGTTGGAAAGCAGATTTAGCCTCTGCTTTGATCTATTCCGTTTCTCTTTTATCCTGTAAAACTCCCCAGTCCTTTACGATTACAAGCATGATGCAGCCACCACCATGCACAAAAATATGGAGAGTTGTATTGTGTTGTATTTAGGACAGAAAGTTAATTTTTTTTCAGTATTACTTTAGTGTCTTATTGCAAACAGGATGCATGTTTTGGAACATTTTTATATGAGTGGTTTCCTTCCTCTCCGGCAACTGAGTTAGGAAGGACGCCTGTATCTTTGTAGTGACTGGGTGTATTGATACACCATCCAAAGTGTAATTAATAACCATCATGCTCAAAGGGATATTCAATGTCTGCTTTTTTAATTTAACCCATCTACCAATAGGTGCCCTCCCTCAGCGAGGCATTGGAAAATCTCCCTGGTCTTTGTGGTTGAATGTGTTTGAAATTCAATGCTTGACTGACGGACCTTACAGATAATGTGGTAGTCATTCAAAAATCATGTTAAACACTATTATTGCACACGCAGTGAGTCCATACAAATTGTGAGTTAAGCACATTTTTTTGCCATAACAAAATGGTCAAATACTTATTGACTCAAGACATTTCAGCTCCCCTTCAAGTCATCAGGACATGGACTCTACAAGGTGTTGAAAGTGTTCCACAGGGATGCTGGTCCATGTTGACTCCAATGCTTCCCACAGTTGTGTCAAGTTGGCTGGATGTCCTTTGGGTGGTGGACCATTCTTGATCTACACAGGAAACTGGTTGTCAAATTTTTTTTTTTAAAGCAGTGTTGCAGTTCGACACAAACTGGTTCCTGGCACCTACTACCACATCCTGTTCAATCACACTTAAATCTGTTATCTTGCCCATTCACCCTCTGAACGGCACACAGACACAATCCATGTCTGAAGGGTTAAAGAAAATATTTAAAAATCCTTGTTTAACTGGTCTCCTCCCCTTCATCAATAAGGGATCATAGCTTTCACCTGGTCAGTCTGTCATGGAAAGAGCAGGTGTTTCATACACTGAACATATATTATGTTCTATATTGTTTGTAAAGTCACTAATTTGAGGACAAGCTAAAAGAGTCAGACATACAAAGACATTTGAACACAGTCAAGTTTTATTTCTCAATTTCCAAAGAGTGAACATTCATTTCATATACATTCTAGTTTGCTCTGTTACTCCTGCAGTCCACTCCTCAAAACCATAGTCCTCCACGGCATGTCCATCTCGCCCTTCTACATTCCTAAAAACTGTGTTCTGCCCCATTTGGCATCTTATACAGCCAGTCATGCAGAAACTTCAGCAAGCATCAACAAGAAAATTAAAAGATAAATCACCATTGCTTTTGATAATATACGGTGGCTCGACGTTTAACATAGAAATAGAATCAGGTCTATGGCCTCTACCTTTCATTTACATTTAAGTCATTTAGCAGACGCTCTTATCCAGAGCGACTTACAAATTGGAAAGTTCATACATATTCATCCTGGTCCCCCCGTGGGAATTGAACCCACAACCCTGGCGTTGCAAGCGCCATGCTCTACCAACTGAGCCACACGGGACCTCAGCAAAACCAGGTACACCGTTTAAAACTCAAATTCATTTAAAAATAAATAAATCCTAATATGACAAATTACTCCCAACAGAAGAGGAACCATTATTTGACTGTCAATATCTTGATTAAACTTTAACTAGTTATGACACAGAGGGGTAGACTAGATGGAGAGAGCCACTATGGTAATTCATAATATACAACCTTTGGTTTGGAATCCCTATTGTTAAGAGAGTCTAGCCTGCCCATGATAGACAACATACACATGCAGCTAGTGTGAAGTCTATTCAGCTTTCAGTCTGTAGTGATGAGTCTCCATAGCAACCATTGTTTGCCATAGTTCTAGAACTTTGCAGGTTGCTACCAAATCAGCGTTTGGGAAGTTTTGTTTACATTCCAGTCAAATGAGAATAGAACTAACAACCAGAGAACACCTAAAAATTGCACTTGACAACAAGTGTTAGTGAATGTAGTATCACTCTTTCTTAAATGTAAATGGTTTGGGAAAGAATCTTACTTTAAGGCTGGTAACCAGTTGTATAAAAGCAATAATAATAATCTGGAGACCATGTGTTATATTTGTTCATCATGGCTGTGGTGGGCTACACCTTGTGTACACTAAAGCGAGCCACAAGTCCTTTACATTTTGTTCTGACTATCAAGGTTTTAGTTTAACATCCCTGTGACAACACCGTATCCTGAGCCTTTACAGGAGTCTGCATGGAGGTTAACGCGAGTGGATTATGACGCTGTAGGATTCAACCCTGTTACAGGCCAGTCACGCTCTGGGGTGAACTTTTCTCTAGGTTCAGATCTAGGATCAGCTTCCCCTCTCCCAATCCTAACCATTAGGGGGGGGGAACTGACCCATGATCAGCGTCTAGGGGCAACGTCATGCACAGTTCTGATAACGGGCTCATGTTGGCGTATAGCAGAGCCAACACCCAAGCAGTAGTTGAGGGTATACGCAGGTAAAAACCATATATATATATATATTCACTTTTTCCCCCTCCCTTCAGTGGGCATTGCCTATACCTCACTTCTTAAATCGCCACGATGCTTATCAAAGTAGTGTAGGTATACGCCGTATCAATTAATAAGGCTGATGGAACAGATCAGAAATGTTTTGTATCATTTCGTCACATTTTCGGTGCTTCAATGTGCACACGCCCCCCCCCCCCCCCCATGTGAAGGTACAATTTGCAGTAAACCACCATTCTAAAAATGCGCATCGCACATGCACGCGTTTTCAGGGACAGAATTATCCGTTAGAAAAATGTATCACGGGTTGCTAATATGACTAGGATAATTAACGCCCGTCTGCTGGACAAACAAAGAAAATTCAGTAGAACACAATTATTTCCTCCAGGTTTCTAATAGGATTGTGGCTATAGGCTACTTTGAATCAAGGTAAGACACACGCCTCATAGGAGGAGAAATGTCCAGGTATCAAACAATGAAAAGGAAAAATATAGCGATGCTGATGACAAACCCAACAGTCTTCTGGTAGATGGAGAGACATGTTCCCCAAAAACCTTCTCAATTTAAAATGTGAAGCTAGCTATCCCTACATGGCAGAAGGAGATTCATCCAGTGGCTACAGAAACTCTACTAACCAAACAGTGCTAGGTGCCCGAGCACTTTAAATTAAGAGGTTAGCTACACCCAAGTCTACATTTTAGATTTTTCACCAGACCTCAAAAGTGGTCTTCTGATGTGGTTTAAGCATTGTTATGGACTTGGAAAAACTAAAGAAATTGATGTTCTATTAAAAAGTACAGGGAGAAGGGGGGTATATGAAACATGTGAATTTCTGAGTCATTTGACAGCTTCATTTATCTGTTGTTTCAATAGTAGGCTTACTATTACACTACTTCTACAGCTTGGGTTAGCCTGACTGAAAGACCAATATGGGATTAATCATTTTAGGTTATTCAGAGTGTAGGTCACTGTTTCTCATAGAGTTTCACGCAGGGCGCCTTTCCTTCACCGGGAGGGCCGTTTTGCAGTATACCCACTAATTTCAGGCACCAGAGGGAGAAAATGTTGATATTGGATTCAGTTTTCATAAAATTCAGAGGAGTAAAACAAACAAATCGTTCACAGTGATCGTGCAATTCATCATAAAAATTTTAAAAAAAAAACACATTTAAATGTCTCAATAAATCCAGGGAATAAAAGTTTAAAATCAAACAAAAAAACAAAAATGAAAAAAATAGTATATCAGTGTGAAAAAAAGATTTGTCAAACTTGATTCCTTGTCAGTGCAAAGAGAAGAGTGGTTGTCGTCTCAGACCCTCCTGTCTGGAGGCACAGCAACCTGATCCGAGGGGTGTTCATTCAGATCCATTTAGTTGAAGTGACACACACTCTCCATTGCCATCAGGATACTGAGCAGGGTGACACAAAATGACATGATTAGTCTATGGAAGCAGCTCCCCGAAAACTAAATAAACCAATATACCAAATATTATTGTGTTTGCCAACCGGGCATTAGTGCATTAGTGGGGGGGGGGTAACTTTCTCACTCCTCATTATTCACCATTCAGACCACAAGTATCCACACTTCACCAATTATATACCCCCCCCCTCCCCCCTAAAAAATATATTTTCTTTAAAACATAAATGCACTGTAATTTAAGCTTTAAAATGGCAGTGTTCCCTCTTCCTCATGAAAAAATGTGTATAAATTGCAGCGTTTTCTTTGATGCCAAGAGATGGGCCTTTAAAAATGTTCCTTCCCTGGGCCAGAGTCCTGGTCCATCTGACAACATACTGCCATAGAAAGCCTTGACCTCCTTGATGCACAATTACAAAAAACATTTATATTCTGATCATTGGGTCCCTGATAAATTTGCAATCTCACACACACACAAAAAAGTTCCCCGGGTCCACAGAAAAAAAAAAAGTTTGCGAACCCCTTCCCTATATAGGGAGACATTTCGGACTCAGCCTTGGGACTGGTACAGTACCTGTCTGTTGGGTATCCTTCCTCACACAGGTTGACCAGGGCATACAGGTGTCGCAGAGCATATTCATACTGCAACACAAGAACATCACAACTTCTATATATACACACACAAACAGTTCTGAGCCATACTGGGGATTTTTTATTTTAGGTTAATTTTTTTTTTTTTTTTTTATAACAGTAAACCGTTTCAAAATGGAAAGTACATACAAGTCACAACATTCCTACTTCCTCCACACGTCCTGTACAGAAGTCTGTCATTCTGTGTAAAGTTAAAAGTCCGTGGTCATGTGAGAGGGGGGGGGGGGGGGGGGGTCTAGTTTAACAGTAAACGTGTCTAAAAATCGGTCTGTAAAAATATGCTTTGATTGGTTGCGAGTTTGTTGTGACGTATTTATATTATTCAGTCCGAAGTACACGGGTACCAGTCCGAAGTACACGGGTACCAGTCTGGGAAAGAGAAGTAGATCAACGCAACGGAGACAGGAACTTAACTGTCTCTAGTTGATTTGTGGTACTGTTATCTGGGGGGACCAAACACTGAAATAAATGAAGGCTTAAGTGACGGTGCATCGGACTTGTGTATTCAAATGGGTCAATACTTTTCTGTCCCTTTTCAAATAACTGATTGAACTAAAAACAGTTCTGTGCTGGGGCAGTGTCATAGTTGGTACCATGGACTGCTCTAGGTTGAGTTCCTGTGAAGTGACAACTGTTGCTGTTAAAATAAAGCTGGTCTTATAAATACATTTGACAGACAGGCCTGTACCTCAGTGATATGCCAGTTGAAGCATCGTGTCTTGTAGTGGTTGACAGCAGCCTGGTAACATTGATGCTGGGTCAGATCCAGCTTGGCACTCAGAACCCTCTGGGTCATGATCTCCTCTCCTGTCACCGTCTCTACCACCCTGCGCATGGTCTCGCCCAGCAGCTCGCGCACCTGCAGGGGGGGAAAAAAATCATTTAAAATAAAATAACCACAGTTCTCCAAGGTCTACACTTTTATGAAATAACAGAAGCACCTGATGATAAAGTCTGGGTCATGTTCATTAGACACGAACAGAACGACACCATCTGAACATCATTGAGGGAACACCTGTTTTCAGTTTGTTACGGTGTGCCCAATTTAATTCAACCCAAGTTCATTTGGAGAGAAAAAATATATACATATATTACAAGAAAAAAATAAAAAGGTAAACGCATTTCCTGTCCGTTACCTTGAGGTGTGACGTGATCATGCTGGAGTATTTCTTGGTGGCAAAGACGTCGTTGGATCTCATCAGTTTCCTCTTTAGGATGGCCAGGGGAACATCAGGGCTGGGGGTCAGGTCTGGCTCCGCTATGGGCTGCAGGGTCATGGGGGTGGCGGGCTTGGCATTGACATTACCTTGGAAGGCCATCACCTTCATATGGGCCAGAGTCTAGAGAACAGATAAATACAGCTAGTTAACCTCCTCCTTTATACGGGCCAGAGTCTAGAGAACAGATAAATACAGCTAGTTAACCTCCTCCTCCATACAGGCCAGAGTCTAGAGAACAGATAAATACAGCTAGTTAACCTCCTCCTTCATATGGGCCAGAGTCTAGAGAACAGATAAATACAGCTAGTTAACCTCCTACTTCATATGGGCCAGAGTCTAGAGAACAAATACATACAGCTAGTTAACCTCCTACTTCATATGGGCCAGAGTCTAGAGAACAAATACATACAGCTAGTTAACCTCCTCCTTCATATGGGCCAGAGTCTAGAGAACAGATAAATACAGCTAGTTAACCTCCTCCTTCATATGGGCCAGAGTCTAGAGAACAGATAAATACAGCTAGTTAACCTCCTCCTTCATACGGGTCAGAGTCTAGAGAACAGATAAATACAGCTAGTTAACCTCCTACTTCATACGGGCCAGAGTCTAGAGAACAGATAAATACAGCTAGTTAACCTCCTCCATACAGGCCAGAGTCTAGAGAACAGATAAATACAGCTAGTTAACCTCCTCCTTCATACGGGTCAGAGTCTAGAGAACAGATAAATACAGCTAGTTAACCTCCTCCTTCATACGGGTCAGAGTCTAGAGAACAGATAAATACAGCTAGTTAACCTCCTCCTTCATACGGGTCAGAGTCTAGAGAACAGATAAATACAGCTAGTTAACCTCCTCCTCCATACGGGCCAGAGTCTAGAGAACAGATAAATACAGCTAGTTAACCTCCTCCTCCATACAGGCCAGAGTCTAGAGAACAGATAAATACAGCTAGTTAACCTCCTCCTTCATACGGGTCAGAGTCTAGAGAACAGATACATACAGCTAGTTAACCTCCTCCTCCATACAGGCCAGAGTCTAGAGAACAGATAAATACAGCTAGTTAACCTCCTCCTTCATACGGGCCAGAGTCTAGAGAACAGATAAATACAGCTAGTTAACCTCCTCCTTCATATGGGCCAGAGTCTAGAGAACAAATATACAGCTAGTTAACCTCCTACTTCATACAGGCCAGAGTCTAGAGAACAGATAAATACAGCTAGTTAACCTCCTCCTTCATACGGGCCAGAGTCTAGAGAACAGATAAATACAGCTAGTTAACCTCCTCCTTCATATGGGCCAGAGTCTAGAGAACAGATATACAGCTAGTTAACCTCCTACTTCATACAGGCCAGAGTCTAGAGAACAGATAAATACAGCTAGTTAACCTCCTACTTCATACAGGCCAGAGTCTAGAGAACAGATACATACAGCTAGTTAACCTCCTCCTTCATACGGGTCAGAGTCTAGAGAACAGATAAATACAGCTAGTTAACCTCCTCCTCCATACAGGCCAGAGTCTAGAGAACAGATAAATACAGCTAGTTAACCTCCTCCTTCATACGGGCCAGAGTCTAGAGAACAGATACATACAGCTAGTTAACCTCCTCCTTCATACGGGCCAGAGTCTAGAGAACAGATACATACAGCTAGTTAACCTCCTCCTTCATACGGGTCAGAGTCTAGAGAACAGATACATACAGCTAGTTAACCTCCTACTTCATACAGGCCAGAGTCTAGAGAACAGATACATACAGCTAGTTAACCTCCTACTTCATACAGGCCAGAGTCTAGAGAACAGATAAATACAGCTAGTTAACCTCCTACTTCATATGGGCCAGAGTCTAGAGAACAGATAAATACAGCTAGTTAACCTCCTACTTCATATGGGCCAGAGAACAGATAAATACAGCTAGTTAACCTCCTACTTCATATGGGCCAGAGTCTAGAGAACAGATAAATACAGCTAGTTAACCTCCTACTTCATATGGGCCAGAGAACAGATAAATACAGCTAGTTAACCTCCTCCTTCATACGGGTCAGAGTCTAGAGAACAGATAAATACAGCTAGTTAACCTCCTCCTTCATACAGGCCAGAGTCTAGAGAACAGATAAATACAGCTAGTTAACCTCCTCCTTCATATGGGCCAGAGTCTAGAGAACAGATACATACAGCTAGTTAACCTCCTACTTCATACAGGTCAGAGTCTAGAGAACAGATAAATACAGCTAGTTAACCTCCTACTTCATACAGGCCAGAGTCTAGAGAAGAGATAAATACAGCTAGTTAACCTCCTACTTCATACGGGTCAGAGAACAGAGAACAGATAAATACAGCTAGTTAACCTCCTCCTTCATACGGGCCAGAGTCTAGAGAACAGATACATACAGCTAGTTAACCTCCTCCTTCATACGGGTCAGAGTCTAGAGAAGAGATAAATACAGCTAGTTAACCTCCTCCTTCATACGGGCCAGAGTCTAGAGAACAGATAAATACAGCTAGTTAACCTCCTCCTTCATACAGGCCAGAGTCTAGAGAACAGATACATACAGCTAGTTAACCTCCTACTTCATACAGGCCAGAGTCTAGAGAACAGATACATACAGCTAGTTAACCTCCTACTTCATACAGGCCAGAGTCTAGAGAACAGATAAATACAGCTAGTTAACCTCCTACTTCATACAGGCCAGAGTCTAGAGAACAGATAAATACAGCTAGTTAACCTCCTCCTTCATATGGGCCAGAGTCTAGAGAACAGATAAATACAGCTAGTTAACCTCCTCCTTCATACGGGTCAGAGTCTAGAGAACAGATACATACAGCTAGTTAACCTCCTACTTCATACAGGCCAGAGTCTAGAGAACAGATAAATACAGCTAGTTAACCTCCTACTTCATATGGGCCAGAGTCTAGAGAACAGATACATACAGCTAGTTAACCTCCTCCTTCATACGGGTCAGAGAACAGATAAATACAGCTAGTTAACCTCCTACTTCATACAGGCCAGAGTCTAGAGAAGAGATACATACAGCTAGTTAACCTCCTCCTTCATACGGGTCAGAGTCTAGAGAACAGATACATACAGCTAGTTAACCTCCTCCTTCATACGGGCCAGAGTCTAGAGAACAGATAAATACAGCTAGTTAACCTCCTCCTTCATACGGGCCAGAGTCTAGAGAACAGATAAATACAGCTAGTTAACCTCCTACTTCATACAGGCCAGAGTCTAGAGAACAGATACATACAGCTAGTTAACCTCCTACTTCATACAGGCCAGAGTCTAGAGAACAGATAAATACAGCTAGTTAACCTCCTACTTCATACAGGCCAGAGTCTAGAGAACAGATAAATACAGCTAGTTAACCTCCTCCTTCATATGGGCCAGAGTCTAGAGAACAGATAAATACAGCTAGTTAACCTCCTCCTTCATACGGGTCAGAGTCTAGAGAACAGATACATACAGCTAGTTAACCTCCTACTTCATACAGGCCAGAGTCTAGAGAACAGATAAATACAGCTAGTTAACCTCCTACTTCATATGGGCCAGAGTCTAGAGAACAGATACATACAGCTAGTTAACCTCCTCCTTCATACGGGCCAGAGTCTAGAGAACAGATACATACAGCTAGTTAACCTCCTCCTTCATACGGGCCAGAGTCTAGAGAACAGATAAATACAGCTAGTTAACCTCCTCCTTCATATGGGCCAGAGTCTAGAGAACAGATACATACAGCTAGTTAACCTCCTCCTTCATATGGGCCAGAGTCTAGAGAACAGATAAATACAGCTAGTTAACCTCCTCCTTCATACGGGCCAGAGTCTAGAGAACAGATAAATACAGCTAGTTAACCTCCTCCTTCATACGGGTCAGAGAACAGATAAATACAGCTAGTTAACCTCCTCCTTCATACGGGCCAGAGTCTAGAGAACAGATAAATACAGCTAGTTAACCTCCTCCTTCATATGGGCCAGAGTCTAGAGAACAGATATACAGCTAGTTAACCTCCTACTTCATATGGGCCAGAGTCTAGAGAACACGTTACCATCGAGTTCATTAAATCGTCTATTGGAACATAAACATTAGCCATCTGAACAGAAGTGAGGAAGTCGAGGTTTGTTAACCCTCTTTTAAAAATTAAAAAAACTTTTACATCTAAATCTTGGCAGAGCGTCCATTTCACTATAACATCATGTGACTCCTCAGCTGAACGTGTCAACAGGAAATAGCTCGGTCTCCTCTGAATCCCTCACCTTGTTTCCAAACTGCATGACGTGGCTGGTGTTGGTGTGGCTCCTGACGATCTTGAACTGTTTAATCAGCGTCTCTTTGCTCAGGTCCTCCTGGACAACAGTCGGGGAAAAGAGACATTACAAAGAGAAATGACAGTGAGTGGCTAAGGATGTTCTGCCCCTTATTTTGAGCCAAACACAATCGGAAGAACGGCTATAGCCAACAGCAGTCATTTCTTTACAGAAACACAGTCAGTAAAGACTTGTGGTTAATCGAGGACATTGTTTACGTCTTCCGCCCAGTTAACACGGTACCAAACTCACCACATCAGAGTCTTCCATCCAGTTAACGCTGTACCAATCCCCCAGGTACGTATCCCTCTTATCGTCATAGTAGCAGGCATAGGACGACTCATGAGAGTTGGCTGCAGTGGTGGCATACACTGAAGGAGAGAGAGAGAGTCAGACACAGTGAGAGACACAGAGAGAGACACAGAGAGCGTTTAAACAGGATCTATGGATCCAGGACACTGCATATACACTATCACAATTGGAAAACCATAGCTTGATTGATTATATACACACAAGAACAAAATATATGTTTTAAAGTAGTAACGAAACAACTTCATCATGGTTTAATGATGTATGGTAGACAATGAAGACTTAAGCCTGTGGGTAACAATACAACGTTATGGGATGTCGGTCACTTAAGGCTAGTGATTTAAAAGTACTTAAGTCAAAATACTACTTAAGTTTTTTGTTTTTGTTTTGTTTCTTCCCCGAACACCAAGTACTCGTTACAGTTTGAATGCTTAGCAGGACAGGAAAATGGTCTAATATGAAACAAGTAATCAAGAGAACGTCGCTGGTCCTCCCGACTGCCTCTGATCTGGCAGACTCACTAAACACATGCTTCCTTTGTAAGTGATGTCTGAGGGTTGCAGCGTGCCCCTGGCTAGCCACAAATTATTATTTTGTCTCTTTTTTTTTTTTTAAACAGTGCCATCTGATTTGCTTAATATAAAGGAATTTTACTTTTCCATACTTAAATATATTTTAGCAGTTACATTTGATACTTAAGTATATTTAAAACCAAATACTTTTACTCAAGTAGGATTTTACTGGGTGACTTTTACTTGAGTCATTTTCTATTAAAAGGTATCTTTACTTAAATGAGATTTGGGTACTTTTTACACCACAGCTTGAGACTAGGATCTAGTCCAGACAGGGATCTAGTCTAGACAGGAGACAAGGATCTAGTCCAGACAGGAGTCTACAGAGACAAGGATCTAGTCCAGACAGGAGACTAGAGACAAGGATCTAGTCCAGACAGGAAACTACAGAGACAGGGATCTACATGGCCCGTGGAGCAGAGCATGACAATAACCAAGGGTCTGACACAGACCATCTCTCCTTAAGGTCTTTTCACACAATCAGTGAAACCCCCCCCCCCCAACACAATGTAGCTGCCATCTGCTTGTATGAAGACTTATGTACACGTGACCCGTTCTACTTAATGGTCCGTCTGAACAGACTCTTACCAAGTGCTGATTTGGGAAGTAGGTAGAAATTGCCCCTAGACACTGATCTAGAGTCAGTTTCGCATATCCCCCACTAATGGTTAAAGTTAGGATTGGGAGAGCTGATCCTAGATATGTACCTAGGGGAAAGTTCACCTCAGAGCATGATTTAGTGAGCAGCCACACAGCCCTGTTCAGGGTGACTAGACATTAACCTCTATGTGAGTAGGCAGACTGACTGGATCAGCTTTAAAATTTAGCAGATTGATGGAAGCTCCCCTGTAATGGTCTGCATCATTTCCAATCCCACCCCCCCCCCCCCCCAATAAATTAAATAGCGATATTGGAGATAAGTTAATTTTCAAATAACCGGCTGTAATCTGAATGAAGGGAAAAAAGGCAATTCTTAATAATCTACTATTGAACCAGTTCAGATTTAAGTATAACAGAAGCCTTTTGTGAGGTCATAGTAGTCTTATGCTTTAATCATTTCTGCCCTTCGAATTCATATTCATTATGTAAATAGGCCTGTTTAATTGTGTCTGGCTGGGTGTAGGCAAGGCCATAAGCAAATAGGTAAACTGGGATATGACTAAAACGTTAAAAAAAAAATCAGGGAGATTGTTTTGCCAAATACACTGGCATTTTCCTTTCCACAGTAGCAAGATCTTATCTATTTGCTAACTTTCTATTAAAATGTATTGGTGTGACATCATTTATTTAGGGATATGAATAGCGAGTATGTCCACAGTACCGTCAGACCATTTTATTGGTAAACTACACGGTAATGTAAAAGTTGTCTTCTTTTGTGATCCAATAGGTAATAAAGTACACTTAATAATTTGGTTTTAATCCAAAGAGGTTAGAAAAAGTATCTAGATCCTCTAGGAGGCTGTGGAGAGATTCTAACTGTGGCTTTAAAAAAGGAAAACATGAATCAGCATACAATGACACCTTTGTTTTTAAGCCCTGGGTTTTCTAACCCCTTGATATTGTTGGATCTGATTTTAACATGTCAACGGTCATAATACATAGATACGCCAATAGTGGACAACCTTGTTTTACTCCGACAATTTAAAAACTTTGAAAAGTCACTTACTATTTCACACCTAGGGTTACTATACATAACCCATTTCAGAAGAGATTCTCCAAATTTGAAATCTCAGGTATTTATATGTAAATGACAGTCGTACTTTATTATAAGTAGGCAGACTTAACGAGAGCTGAATACGAGTGAAGAGGCAGGACAGGCCTTGTCGGATTCGTCCGAGTCAGGGGTTGGATAGAGTCAAAGCAACTGGCTCACAGTCTCACGTCAGAATTAGTGACTTATCCATGGTTCTCAAACGTCTAATTTCAAAGTCTTTAAGATTGAGCTTAGGCATTAACTCCAAATGTTTTAAGGTTAGGTATTAACTTTCATATGGTTAAGGGTTAAAAACAAATCTCTAAAAAACGACTTTCCATCATTGGAGTCGAACACGCAACCTTTGGCGCCAGATGCTCACCGAAATCTACTTGAAGATAACAGCGCTCAATGCTGCCCCTAGTGGCCGGCTTCGAATAATGACTTGTATCACTGGTGACCTGGCTGGTCAAAGAGCGGTCAAGAGTATTGTGAAACGCACCCCTGATACCGTTATTGATTAACCTGTTCTTACTATCAGGGTTTTCGGGATAGTTTCCCTGTGATTCGAGTCCCAGGGAGGTTCAAGCGCAGCGTAACTCACCATCGATGTCGGCAGGCAGCTTGGTCATCATTGATCCCGACTCACAGGCCTCGATATAGAACACTAACTGTGAGAGCAGGGAAGATCAATGAACACAACAAGTCCAGTCAGTCAGTGGAAACTATCATCTCTAAATAACTTTAGTCTTAAATCAAATGTTATTTAATGAACATGTGATTGGCGCTCCACGTCCACAAAACAATAACAGGTTTAACTTCCGCACCTTTCCGTATTTCTTGTTCTCGTGCATGTAGTTGATGGCAGCCATGAGGTCGGCAACATGAAGCTGTAGAAGCAAAATAAACATTTCATAAATAGTTTCATTTCTGTTTTTCTTCCAGTACATGAACTTTAAAACAAAAGAGGCACTAGACCCACAAGAGTCAGTCACAAGATCCTAGGTTGCCCAAGGCATAGTGGGAGGAGTACTCCTCGTCTTGTTCAGTGACTCAAGTCTCTACCACAAAACTTTTCTGCTGAGTGACAGAACATAAGGTTTATTCAACCAGGCTTAAAATTATATTTTTTTAATCATCATAACCCTAACTCATAAACTGTTCTGAATGTTAGTTCAAATACACGGCAGCTTTTTATTTCACAGAGAGCAGAACTAGGTCATCCATCCAGCCATCCATGGACAGAAAAGGAAGGCGCTGTCTGAAATCACACCCTATATAGTGCACTACTTTTGCCCAGAGGGTAGGGTTCCATTTCTGCCAACGAGCAAGTGTTCAGAGAGAGAGAAATAATAAGAACCCTGGTAGACGAGCAGGAAGTGTAAAAGTGCTTACATCGTCATTGGGGAAGGCCAACAGCCCAGGAGCACCATGATCAGTGAAGTAAACAAACACATGATCGTTGGGACCGCTGCCAACAGGAAGAGAAAAATAAGTTGATAAGCCAGGTGTTTTTCCTTTGAACTGAAATATGACACAATCACATTTTCAAGCTGCGAGACTGTTTTTTCCCCCAGTGAAAGTTCTCAAATGGAACGTTCTGTCCAGAAACTTTATAACTATGATTTTACATTTCATTTTAGAAGACTACCTTTAAAGTTCTGGGATAACTTCACCCTACTGTGGTAATCCTATGATATATTACAACCTGCTCCCCTCCAATCACTTGCCTCTTCAGCACTTTCCCAGAACCCCCCTTAGTACTGGCAGAGTCACCCTTCAGCACAGCCAGGAAGTTGTCAGGGGTAACAGCCTGTAAAGTACACAGAGAACAGGCACTGAGGACAGTTCTGACTTGAGATCCATGTGTGCAACTTGGGGGAAAAAGTCTCAACTTCTTGAACAGTACTATATAAAGCATTGATTGTTGTGTGATGATATTAGCACTGACAAATATATACATTTTTTTTTTTTAAAGCACTTGAAATGCTCCATTTTCCATCCACTCACCTCGCCAGTGTAGTCTTTGGGGACTCCCTTGTAGACGTCTGTCCCATTGGGTCGGTTGATCACCAGCCCTGGGGTGGGGTTTCTGAAAAACAAAGAGGGTAAATAATCCGAATCGGATACGTGCCTGGAGGAAACAGGCCATACGATTTATTATATGACCGCAAAACCCTACAGGGGACACCCCCCCCCCTCCACCTTAAGCAAGGCAGTTTACGCCATCCAACAGCTAGTAATGTGCCTACCCTGTGCTTGTGTGTTTGAGAACTGAGCAGGAGACACATTTCTGATACGAGTTGGACAAATAAAATGTTGCAGTCTACAGTCTTGGCAAGACAGGCATTCTATCACAAGACACATTAGCACTGTAATATGTCATTCAGTGGGTGACAGTTTGGAATTACCATGAAGAGCAATGACGAAAAGGATTATTTATTAACACCACAGTATCACTTCCTCTACCCTCCAATGACAGGAATCACACCATCGTCTATTACTACAGTAGTCAAATTCAAAACACACTCAGAAGCGTCACGATTCTGTTTGTTTCGACTCAGACTTAAGAGACCATCCCAGTAGCATCTAGATGCAGGACATATTACAGGATCAATGAAACAAAGACAGCATTGTACAGTAAAAAAAAAGAGATTGGATTTTTACCTACATTTTTACCTCTGGGATATCAGAGGCCAACATCCAGTAAAAATGCAGAGCGCCAAATTAAAAATAAATTACTTTCATGAAATCACATGCAATACACCAAATTAAAGCTACACTTGTGAATCCAGCCAATATGTCAGATTTCAAAAAGGCTTTACGGCGAAAGCCAATGATGTTATTATCTAAGGACAGCACCTCAGTAAACAAACACAGACGATCCTATTTCAGCCCTCCAGAAGAAGCACAAAACACAGAAATAAAGATAATTCATGCCTTACCTTTGACGAGCTTCTGTTGGCACTCCAATTTGTCCCATAAACATCACAAATGGTCCTTTTGTTCCGATTAATTCCGTCAATATATATCCAAAACGTCCATTTGATCCAGAAAAACACCGGTTCCAACTTGCGCAACGTGACTACAAAATATCTCATAAGATACCTGTAAGCTTTGTCCAAACATTTCAAACTACTTTTGTAATACAACTTTAGGTATTTAATGTAAATAATCGATAAAATTTAAGACAGGATATACGGTGTTCAATACCGGAGGAAAACAAAGTGTAGCGAGCCCTCAGGTCACACGCCTCTAACAAAGAGTACACTTCACTGGAGCCTCATTCTGAACAGTGCTACTTCTTCATTTCTCAAAGGAAAAACCAACCAATTTCAAAAGACTGTTGACATCCAGTGGAAGCGATAGGAACTGCAAGAAGGTCCCTTAGAAATCTGGATTCCCAATGAAAACCCTTTGAAAAGAGAGTGACCTCAAAAAAAAAAATCTGAATGGTATGTCCTCGGAGTTTCGCCTGCCAAATAAGTTCTGTTATACTCACAGACATGATTCAAACAGTTTTAGAAACTTCAGTGTGTTTTCTATCCAAATCTACTAATAATATGCATATCTTAGCTTCTGGGCCTGAGTAGCAGGCAGTTTACTTCGGACACGCTTTTCATCCGGACGTGAAAATACTGCCACCTATCCCAGAGAAGTTAACACACCACCTGCATCAAAGTAGGTCAATATGACTATCTAGTGATTACAGTAAGACAAGTACAATTTCAAATGTATGTCAGTCATTGACATGAGCGGTTCCAATACCTGAGTATGAATTAACCAATGACTGATGTTGCTACTGGACGAGAGAACATTATTTTTCAATAGATAAATTGTCTTCCACCTTAAACCCTGAATCTCACGGCCCATCCCGGGCACCATAATACCCAGCGTGATAAGAGCAGCTAAATTAGATCCTTGTGACTGAGAGTCAGTCGTGTCTTAGTGAGCCTCTAAACGCTACACTATTAATTTTATTGTGTACTACCTTTGACCAGGGTCCATAGGGCTCTGGTTAAAACTAGTGCACTGTAAAGGGAATAAGGTACTTTTTGAGAAACACTCAAGCGGTTTACTGGATGGTGTGTCTGACCGCAAGTGCGTCTAGAATTGTTTATAAAAAAAATAAAATGTTTTAACCTTTATTTAACTAGGCAAGTCATTTAAGAACAAATTCTTATTTACAATGACGGCCTACGCCGGCCAAACCTGGACGACGACGCTGGACCAATTGTGCGCCGCCCTACGGGACTCCCAATCACAGCCGGATGTGATTCAGTCTGGATTCGAACCAGGGACTGTAGTGACACCTCTTGCACTGAGATGCATTGCCTTTAGACCACTGCGAGAGCCCGAGTGGCGCATAGAACCACAGGGCCTGGCTGCTGCCTGTACGCCACGAGGAAATGTTTTAGGCCTGTCATGCACCCAAAACAAGGATAACATATGCTCTGCTCTCATCTCAGGAATGCAAATATTGCAGAACCAACCCATAATAAAAACCAGACTGAAGCTGGCTAAATCTGAAGAGTAGATAGGGCTGTTGTCATTTATAATCCTGATAGGACCATGTGTAGTCCTTCATGACAATCTATACTGGATTACAGCAACCATAGGACATTGCCTGCTTAGTTCTTCACCTTCACCAACAGAAATAGAATACTCACTGCTCATTGGTCGCCAGGTCATCAAACATCATCACGACAATCTGCTCGTCAGGAACACCATTCTTGTGGACGATCTGGTAGGCATGGCAGGCGTCGGCCTAGGGAGGGGGAGGGGGGACACGAAGTAAACTAATCATGTAATGTAAGGCAACAAGTCACCCCACTAATCACATAGTCAGATTAATTGAGAGGGAGGAGTTAGAATGTATTATGTCACTTTACAGAGCAGCAGCTAAGAACACAGCCAGTCAGTCAACTGCTAAATACAGAGCAGCAGCTAGGAACACAGCCAGTCAGTTAACTGCTAAATACAGAGCAGCAGCTAGGAACACAGCCAGTCAGTCAACTGCTAAATACAGAGCAGCAGCTAGGAACACAGCCAGTCAGTCAACTGCTAAATACAGAGCAGCAGCTAGGAACACAGCCAGTCAGTCAACTGCTAAATACAGAGCAGCAGCTAGGAACACAGCCAGTCAGTCAACAAAAATCAGGTAAAACTCAAGAAATAAGCCATCACAGCAGCTATCCATTTGATTATCTGAATGTGACTGAGAATGAGGGGTTATTGATTGAGAAGCACATGAGTATGTTTACTGATTATTATGCAACTTCATCACATGCTCCCAAATACAACCTTACTGTGAAATGCTTACAAGCCCTTAACCAACAGTGCAGTTCAAGAAAGAGTTCATTAAAGAATATTTACCAAAAAACTAAGTATAACAAATAAAATAGCAAGGCTGTATACAGGGGGTACCGGTACCGAGTCAATATGCAGGGGTATAGGTTAGACCAGGTAATTTGTACATGTAGGTAGGGGTGAATCACTGCTTCATACAATGTTAAAAAGCACTAGCTACATTAGTAATATAGTGGCCAATTACAGCTATATACATCTAGTCCCTCTTATCAATAAAAGGGAAAGTCACCTTTAAGTCTAGGCAGATAAAGTTAAATTGGTCAAATACTGATACACTAATATGTCCCAAATAGCCCCATTTCCCCCTTCATAGTGTAATACTAATGCCCCTGTCAAAAGTAGTGCACTATACAGGGAATAGGGAGCCATTTGGAATGTAAACATGGTAAAAGATTACAACGATGACTCACTCAACTGATGAAGTCAAGTGTACGTTAACAGATTTCAAAATGTACTAGTCTAACTTCTCTTACCTGGTGTCGGTAGTTGTACCAGCTATTGGAGCCAGCGACAATCACCACCCAGTTCTTCCCGTTTTCAGGCTGTTGTGTGGGGAAAGCATTAGCCACAAGTCCCAGACTGAGGCCCAGAAGGGCTAGGGTCGACGTAAACATGATCCTCTGTCCTGGAAAAAGGTACAAAGGTATTATCATCACTGCATATCAAGTTACAAGCTAGATGTTTATATTTTTGCCCACACGGTCTTGAAATGTCAAAGATTATATTAACACTTTGTATAAATTGGCCAACTGCCGCGACTGTTTACAGTTGCGCAAATCACAGCAAACGTGCTGTTTGTCGATCCTATGGCTGCTAACATTGGCTAGGTAAGCTAGCTGTTAGTTAACGTACACCATCCATTTCCAAAATAACTGAAGCAAATCTACAGTAACAGTAGCCCATTAGAACACTGAAAATAACAAGAAAAAAGTATAATCTTAAATTAAAACTAGTTTGATTACCTTTACCGTTTTGTTATTACTTGCTGTCACGAAGACTCCGGTACTGTTTGTAGCCGTTGCATTGGGGAGAGGATTTTTATGCAAATCACAGGGTTGGGAAAAAAAAAACTGTCAGGATTTGCTGGACAGCCAATCAGATCGCCCCAAGGCGGGGAAGGCGGGGCATGATTGGATAAATGAGTCTACGTTTTAAACACATGATACAAAGTCATGTGCTGTCTCGTATTCTCTGATAAAAATATGACTTATTCCTTATTTTGATGACACGCTCTTTTTTTCAGTGGTGGAAAAAGTACCCAATTGTCATACTTGAGTAAAAGTAAAGATTTCTTAATAGGAAATTACTAGGAAGTGACCCAGTAAAATAATACTTAAAAAGTCTAAACGTATTTGGTACTTAAGTATCAAAGTAAAAAATAATTTCAAATTGCTTATATTAAGCAAACCAGACGTTTTGTTTTTGTTATTTGCGGATAGCCAGGGGCACACTCCCAACAGGCAGACATCATTTACAAACGATGCATTTGTTTAGTGAGTCAACCAGATCAGAGGCCGTAGGGATGACCGGGGATGTTCTCTTGATAAGTGCGTGAATTGTACCATTTTCCTATCTTGCTAAGCATTCAAAATGTAATGAGTACTTTTGGGTGTCAGCGAAAATGTATGGAGTAAAAAGTACATTATTTTCATTAGGAATGTAGTGAGATAAAAGTAAAAGTTGTCAAAAATATAAATAGTAAAGTACAGATACCCCCAAAAACGACTTTAGTAAAAATACTTTAAAGTACTACTTAAATACTTTCCACCACTTTTTTTCCCCACACATAGTAACACATATTTTGTGTTAAATGTAGCTTTTCTGAATTAGGTTATACTACAGTAACAATTTTGACAAAGCTTGCTATTCATTTCATGAGGAAGACTTATGCATTGTGCAATATGGATGCATTACAAAACAGTACTGTTTACATGTTTGGATAACTGCAAAGGGAGTTTCATTTAGTCACTAGTGTTTTATAAGTCACCCAAATAACACTGAAGTGCCACAATATATAGAAATATGATGCCAGGTGTAATTCTCTCTGTCTCTCATTAACTTCCTTTGACACAGTCTTGTGACCCATTTCTGAATGCTCAGCAGAAATGGTACAGTGAGGCAACATGAACCACAGAGCTTCCTTGTGACACGTTAGAACATAATGAACCACAGATCTTGTGACATAAAAGATCAATTAAAGCATTATTTGTATCATGACACAAAGGCGAGACCCAGATGCAGACACAGGAGGCAGATGGTTGGAGTCTTAGATGTTTAATAAATCCAAAGGGCAGTAGGCAAGAGAATGGTCGTGGACAGGAAAAAGGTCAAAACCAGTTCAGAGTTCAGGAGATACCGAAGGGCAGGCAGGCTCGAGGTCAGGACAGGCAGAATGGTCAGGCAGGAGTCCAGAAAACAAGCAAGGGTCAGAACCGGGAGGACTAGCAAAATGAGAAACAGGCAAAACAGGAAAACCACTGGTAGGCTTGGACATACAAGACAAACTGGCACAGAGAGACAGGAAACACAGGGATAAATACACTGGGGAAAACAAGCGACACCTGGGGGGGTGATCAGGGTGTGATTATTTGAGCGTCAACCCACTTAGCACCTGCCCTGTTAAGGCTGGTTTACAGTTGGTCTAGTTACCTACTGTTTTTAGACACTTGTCACATTCTAAATGGTCTACAGACTACAGACGTGTCGTTAGACGAAGTATAAACCAGCCTTTACTGAGGTGAAATGTTCCTGTGCTTGCTCTCGTGATACTGCAAATAGCCATAGTCTAGTAGCCATACACCTTTCAGAGAGTATAGTCTAGTAGCCATACACCTTTCAGAGTATAGTCTAGTAGCCATACATCGTTCAGAGAGTATAGTCTAGTAGCCATACGTCGTTCAGAGAGTATAGTCTAGTGGCCATACATCTTTCAGAGAGTATAGTCTAGTGGCCATACATCTTTCAGAGAGTATAGTCTAGTAGCCATACATCGTTCAGAGAGTATAGTCTAGTAGCCATACATCGTTCAGAGAGTATAGTCTAGTGGCCATACATCTTTCAGAGTATAGTCTAGTAGCCATACATCTTTCAGAGAGTATAGTCTAGTAGCCATACATCTTCCAGAGAGTATAGTCTAGTAGCCATACACCTTTCAGAGTATAGTCTAGTAGCCATACATCGTTCAGAGAGTATAGTCTAGTGGCCATACATCGTTCAGAGAGTATAGTCTAGTGGCCATACATCGTTCAGAGAGTATAGTCTAGTAGCCATACATCGTTCAGAGAGTATAGTCTAGTAGCCATACACCTTTCAGAGTATAGTCTAGTAGCCATACATCGTTCAGAGAGTATAGTCTAGTAGCCATACATCGTTCAGAGAGTATAGTCTAGTAGCCATACATCGTTCAGAGAGTATAGTCTAGTAGCCATACATCGTTCAGAGAGTATAGTCTAGTGGCCATACATCTTTCAGAGAGTATAGTCTAGTAGCCATACACCTTTCAGAGTATAGTCTAGTAGCCATACATCGTTCAGAGAGTATAGTCTAGTGGCCATACATCGTTCAGAGAGTATAGTCTAGTGGCCATACATCTTTCAGAGAGTTTAGTCTAGTAGCCATACACCTTTCAGAGTATAGTCTAGTAGCCATACATCGTTCAGAGAGTATAGTCTAGTGGCCATACATCGTTCAGAGAGTATAGTCTAGTAGCCATACATCGTTCAGAGAGTATAGTCTAGTAGCCATACATCGTTCAGAGAGTATAGTCTAGTGGCCATACATCTTTCAGAGAGTATAGTCTAGTGGCCATACATCTTTCAGAGTATAGTCTAGTAGCCATACATCTTTCAGAGAGTATAGTCTAGTAGCCATACATCTTTCAGAGAGTATAGTCTAGTGGCCATACATCTTTCAGAGTATAGTCTAGTAGCCATACACCTTTCAGAGTATAGTCTAGTAGCCATACACCGTTCAGAGAGTATAGTCTAGTAGCCATACATCTTTCAGAGGATAGTCTAGTAGCCATCCACCTTTCAGAGAGTATAGTCTAGTAGCCATACATCTTTCAGAGTATAGTCTAGTAGCCATACACCTTTCAGAGTATAGTCTAGTAGCCATACATCGTTCAGAGAGTATAGTCTAGTAGCCATACATCTTTCAGAGGATAGTCTAGTAGCCATACACCTTTCAGAGAGTATAGTCTAGTAGCCATACACCTTTCAGAGGATAGTCTAGTAGCCATACATCTTTCAGAGTATAGTCTAGTAGCCATACATCTTTCAGAGAGTATAGTCTAGTAGCCATACACCTTTCAGAGGATAGTCTAGTAGCCATACACCTTTCAGAGGATAGTCTAGTAGCCATACACCTTTCAGAGAGTATAGTCTAGTAGCCATACACCTTTCAGAGCATAGTCTAGTAGCCATACATCTTTCAGAGTATAGTCTAGTAGCCATACTCCTTTCAGAGTATAGTCTAGTAGCCATACACCTTTCAGAGTATAGTCTAGTAGCCATACATCTTTCAGAGAGTATAGTCTAGTAGCCATACACCTTTCAGAGAGTATAGTCTAGTAGCCATACACCTTTCAGAGTATAGTCTAGTAGCCATACATTGTTCAGAGAGTATAGTCTAGTAGCCATTCACCTTTCAGAGTATAGTCTAGTAGCCATACATCTTTCAGAGGATAGTCTAGTAGCCATACACCTTTCAGAGTATAGTCTAGTAGCCATACATCTTTCAGAGGATAGTCTAGTAGCCATACACCTTTCAGAGTATAGTCTAGTAGCCATACACCTTTCAGAGAGTATAGTCTAGAGTGGACACTGGGGCTGTAGGACAATACAACGCTTTTCAGTATGGAAGACTTTCACATCAGGTGTTACAAATGGCCCTGGTTTTATTTGAGCATCTAACACTCACTTTAGCACCTGCACTGCACTGTGGGACGGGAAGTGAAATGCTCCTGAAATGTATTTGTGGGCTCTATCATGTGTGGCTAACGGGCCTCGTCTAGTAGACACACAGAGCCTTCAGAAAGTATTCAGACCCCTTGACTTATTCCACAGTTTGTTGTGTTACAGCCTGAATTCAAAATTGACAATGTGAAGACATGTTTTTATACATTTTTTCTAATTTTTTGAAAATGAAAATACAGAAATATCTCATATACCAGTCAATACACGTTGGAATCACCTTTGGCAGCGATTACAGCTGTGGGTCTTTCTGGGTAAGTGTCTAAGAGCTTTACACACCCGGATTGCACAATATTTGCATATTATTCTTTTGAAAATTCTTCAAGCTCTGTCAAGTTGGTTGTTGATCATTGCTAGACAACCATTTTCAAGTCTTGCCATAGATTTTCAAGCTGATTAAAGTTAAAACTGTAACTAGGCATCTCAAAAACATTCAATGTCGTCTTGCAACTCCAGTGTATATTTGACCTCGTGTTTTAGGTTATTGTCCTGCTGAAAGGTGCATTTGTCTCCCAGTGTCTGTTGGAAAGCAGACTGAACCAGGTTTTCCTCTAGGATTTTTCCTGTGCTAAGCTCTAGTCCATTTATTTTTATCCTAAAAAAAAACTCCCTTGCCGATGACAAGCATACCCATAGCATGATGCAGCCACCACCATGCTTGAAAATATGAAGTGGTACTCAGTGATGTGTTGGATTTGCCCCAAACACAAGGCTTATACACATTCACAGTATAACGGTTTGAGGTCCTCCAATCAGGGGTGAGGGTGGGATGTGATGGATGTTTTGTGTTTAGTTAAGTGTGTTTTGGTTTCCGACTGTGAGCAGTGAGAGTGGTGGTCCTGGTGGTTTCACACTGAGAGTGGTGGTCCTGGTGGATTCACACTGTGAGTGGTGGTCCTGGTGGATTCACACTGAGACTGGTGGTCCTGGTGGTTTCACACTGAGAGTGGTGGTCCTGGTTGTTTCACACTGTGAGTGGTGGTCCTGGTGGTTTCACACTGAGAGTGGTGGTTTCACACTGAGAGTGGTGGTTTCACACTGAGAGTGGTGGTTTCACATTGAGAGTGGTGGTCCTGGGGGTTTCACACTGTGAGTGGTGGTCCTGGTTGTTTCACACTGTGAGTGGTGGTTTCACATTGAGAGTGGTGGTTTCACACTGAGAGTGGTAGTTTCACACTGAGAGTGTTGGTCCTGGTGGTTTCACACTGTGAGTGGTGGTCCTGGTGGTTTCACACTGTGAGTGGTGGTCCTGGTGGTTTCACACTGAGAGTGTTGGTCCTGGTGGTTTCACACTGAGAGTGGTGGTCCTGGTGGTTTCACACTGTGAGTGTTGGTCCTGGTGGTTTCACACTGTGAGTGGTGGTTTCAGATTGAGAGTGGTGGTTTCACACTGAGAGTGGTGGTCCTGGTTGTTTCACACTGTGAGTGGTGGTTTCAGATTGAGAGTGGTGGTTTCACACTGTGAGTGGTGGTCCTGGTGGTTTCACACTGTGAGTGGTGGTCCTGGTGGTTTCACACTGTGAGTGGTGGTCCTGGTGGTTTCACACTGAGAGTGTTGGTCCTGGTGGTTTCACACTGAGAGTGGTGGTCCTGGTGGTTTCACACTGAGAGTGTTGGTCCTGGTGGTTTCACACTGAGACTGCTGGTCCTGGTGGTTTCACACTGAGAGTGGTGGTCCTGGTTGTTTCACACTGTGAGTGGTGGTTTCAGATTGAGAGTGGTGGTTTCACACTGTGAGTGGTGGTCCTGGTGGTTTCACACTGTGAGTGGTGGTCCTGGTGGTTTCAAACTGTGAGTGGTGGTCCTGGTGGTTTCACACTGAGAGTGTTGGTCCTGGTGGTTTCACACTGAGAGTGGTGGTCCTGGTGGTTTCACACTGTGAGTGTTGGTCCTGGTGGTTTCACACTGTGAGTGGTGGTTTCAGATTGAGAGTGGTGGTTTCACACTGAGAGTGGTGGTCCTGGTTGTTTCACACTGAGAGTGGTGGTTTCACACAGAGAGTGGTGGTTCTGGTGGATTCACACTGTGAGTGGTGGTCATGGTGGTTTCACACTGTGAGTGGTGGTTTCACACTGAGAGTGTTGGTCCTGGTGGTTTCACACTGTGGGTGTTGGTCCTGGTGGTTTCACACTGAGAGTAGTGGTCCTGGTGGTTTCACACTGTAAGTGGTGGTCCTGGTGGTTTCACACTGTGAGTGTTGGTCCTGGTGGTTTCACATTGAGAGTGGTGGTCCTGGTGGTTTCACACTGAGAGTGGTGGTCCTGGTTGTTTCACACTGTGAGTGGTGGTCCTGGTGGTTTCACACTGAGAGTGGTGGTTTCACACTGAGAGTGGTGGTTTCACATTGAGAGTGGTGGTCCTGGGGGTTTCACACTGTGAGTGGTGGTCCTGGTTGTTTCACACTGTGAGTGGTGGTTTCACATTGAGAGTGGTGGTTTCACACTGAGAGTGGTAGTTTCACACTGAGAGTGTTGGTCCTGGTGGTTTCACACTGTGAGTGGTGGTCCTGGTGGTTTCACACTGTGAGTGGTGGTCCTGGTGGTTTCACACTGAGAGTGTTGGTCCTGGTGGTTTCACACTGAGAGTGGTGGTCCTGGTGGTTTCACACTGTGAGTGTTGGTCCTGGTGGTTTCACACTGTGAGTGGTGGTTTCAGATTGAGAGTGGTGGTTTCACACTGAGAGTGGTGGTCCTGGTTGTTTCACACTGTGAGTGGTGGTTTCAGATCTGGGAGCAAGACATCCTGGTCCGCGACGGGGCTGGTTTTCTTTTTGTAATCCGTGATTGACTGTATGTGGCAGGGTCTACAGTCAATCACGGATTACAAAAAGAAAACCAGCCCCGTCGCGGACCAGGATGTCTTGCTCCCAGACAGGCTAAACAACTTTTTTGCCCGCTTTGAGGACAATACAGTGCCACTGACACGGCCCCCTACCAAAACCTGCGGGCTCTCCTTCACTGCAGCCGAGGTGAGTAAAACATTTAAACGTGTTAACCCTCGCAAGGCTGCAGGCCCAGACGGCATTCCCAGCCGCGTCCTCAGAGCATGCGCAGACCAGCTGGCTGGTGTGTTTACGGACATATTCAATCAATCCTTATCCCAGTCTGCTGTTCCCACATGCTTCAAGAGGGCCACCATTGTTCCTGTTCCCAAGAAAGCTAAGGTAACTGAGCTAAAAGACTACCGCCCCGTAGCACTCACTTCCGTCATCATGAAGTGCTTTGAGAGACTAGTCAAGGACCATATCACCTCCACCCTACCGGACACCCTAGACCCACTCCAATTTGCTTACCGACCCAATAGGTCCACAGACGACGCAATCGCAACCACACTGCACACTGCCCTAACCCATCTGGACAAGAGGAATACCCATGTGAGAATGCTGTTCATCGATTACAGCTCAGCATTTAACACCATAGTACCCTCCAAACTCGTCATCAAGCTCGAGACCCTGGGTCTCGACCCCGCCCTGTGCAACTGGGTCCTGGACTTCCTGACGGGCCGCCCCCAGGTGGTGAGGGTAGGTAACAACATCTCCACCCCGCTGATCCTCAACACTGGGGCCCCACAAGGGTGCGTTCTGAGCCCTCTCCTGTACTCCCTGTTCACCCACGACTGCGTGGCCATGCACGCCTCCAACTCAATCATCAAGTTTGCGGATGACACTACAGTGGTAGGCTTGATTACCAACAACGACGAGACGGCCTACAGGGAGGAGGTGAGGGCCCTCGGAGTGTGGTGTCAGGAAAATAACCTCACACTCAACGTCAACAAAACAAAGGAGATGATTGTGGACTTCAGGAAACAGCAGAGGGAGCACCCCCCTATCCACATCGACGGGTCAGTAGTGGAGAAGGTGGAAAGTTTTAAGTTCCTCGGTGTACACATCACGGACAAACTGAATTGGTCCACCCACACAGACAGCGTTGTGAAGAAGGCGCAGCAGCGCCTCTTCAACCTCAGGAGGCTGAAGAAATTCGGCTTGTCACCAAAAGCACTCACAAACTTCTACAGATGCACAATCGAGAGCATCCTGTCGGGCTGTATCACCGCCTGGTACGGCAACTGCTCCGCCCACAACCGTAAGGCTCTCCAGAGGGTAGTGAGGTCTGCAGAACGCATCACCAGGGGCAAACTACCTGCCCTCCAGGACACCTACACCACCCGATGTCACAGGAAGGCCATAAAGATCATCAAGGACAACAACCACCCAAGCCACTGCCTGTTCACCCCGCTATCATCCAGAAGGCGAGGTCAGTACAGGTGCATCAAAGCAGGGACCGAGAGACTGAAAAACAGCTTCTATCTCAAGGCCATCAGACTGTTAAACAGCCACCACTAACATTTAGCGGCCGCTGCCAACATACTGACTCAACTCCAGCCACTTTAAAAATGGGAATTGATGGAAATTATGTAAAAATGTACCACTAGCCACTTTAAACAATGCCACTTAATATAATGTTTACATACCCTACATTACCCATCTCATATGTATATACTGTACTCTATATCATCTACTGCATCTTGCCATCTTTATGTAATACATGTACCACTAGCCACTTTAAACTATGCCACTTTATGTTTACATACCCTACAGTACTCATCTCATATGTATATACCGTACTCTATACCATCTACTGCATCTGCCATGCCGTTCTGTACCACCACTCATTCATATATCTTTATGTACATATTCTTTATCCCTTTACACTTGTGTGTGTGTGTAAGGTAGTAGTTGTGGAATTGTTAGGTTAGATTACTTGTTGGTTATTACTGCATTGTCGGAACTAGAAGCACAAGCATTTCGCTACACTCGCATTAACATCTGCTAACCATGTGTATGTGACTAATAAAATTTGATTTGATTTGATTTGATTTGATTTGAGATTGAGAGTGGTGGTTTCACACTGTGAGTGGTGGTCCTGGTGGTTTCACACTGTGAGTGGTGGTCCTGGTGGTTTCACACTGTGAGTGGTGGTCCTGGTGGTTTCACACTGAGAGTGTTGGTCCTGGTGGTTTCACACTGAGAGTGGTGGTCCTGGTGGTTTCACACTGAGAGTGTTGGTCCTGGTGGTTTCACACTGAGACTGGTGGTCCTGGTGGTTTCACACTGAGAGTGGTGGTCCTGGTTGTTTCACACTGTGAGTGGTGGTTTCAGATTGAGAGTGGTGGTTTCACACTGTGAGTGGTGGTCCTGGTGGTTTCACACTGTGAGTGGTGGTCCTGGTGGTTTCACACTGTGAGTGGTGGTCCTGGTGGTTTCACACTGAGAGTGTTGGTCCTGGTGGTTTCACACTGAGAGTGGTGGTCCTGGTGGTTTCACACTGTGAGTGTTGGTCCTGGTGGTTTCACACTGTGAGTGGTGGTTTCAGATTGAGAGTGGTGGTTTCACACTGAAAGTGGTGGTCCTGGTTGTTTCACACTGAGAGTGGTGGTTTCACACAGAGAGTGGTGGTTCTGGTGGATTCACACTGTGAGTGGTGGTCATGGTGGTTTCACACTGTGAGTGGTGGTTTCACACTGAGAGTGTTGGTCCTGGTGGTTTCACACTGTGAGTGTTGGTCCTGGTGGTTTCACACTGAGAGTAGTGGTCCTGGTGGTTTCACACTGTAAGTGGTGGTCCTGGTGGTTTCACACTGTGAGTGTTGGTCCTGGTGGTTTCACACTGAGAGTGTTGGTCCCGGTGGTTTCACACTGAGAGTGGTGGTCCTGGTGGTTTCACACTGAGAGTGTTGGTCCTGGTGGTTTCACACTGTGAGTGGTGGTCCTGGTGGTTTCACACTGAGAGTAGTGGTCCTGGTGGTTTCACACTGTAACTGGTGGTCCTGGTGGTTTCACACTGAGAGTGTTGGTCCTGGTGGTTTCACACTGAGAGTGTTGGTCCTGGTGGTTTCACACTGAGAGTGGTGGTTTCACACTGAGAGTGGTGGTTTCAACCTGTGAGTGTTGGTCCTGGTGGGTTCAAACTGAGAGTAGTGGTTTCACACTGAGAGTGGTGGTCCTGGTTGTTTCACACTGTGAGTGGTGCTCCTGGTGGTTTCACACTGAGAGTGGTGGTCCTGGTGGTTTCACACTGAGAGTGTTGGTCCTGGTGGTTTCACACTGAGAGTGGTGGTTTCACACTGAGAGTGGTGGTTTCACACTGAGAGTGGTGGTTTCACACTGAGAGTGGTGGTTTCACACTGAGAGTGGTAGTTTCACACTGAGAGTAGTGGTTTCACACTGAGAGTGGTGGTCCTGGTTGTTTCACACTGTGAGTGGTGCTCCTGGTGGTTTCACACTGTGAGTGGTGGTCCTGGTGGTTTCACACTGAGAGTGGTGGTCCTGGTGGTTTCACACTGGCTGCCACCGATCCCTTTTTCCTTCCGGTTTGTTTTGTCTTGATTGTTTTCACCTGTTGCTCATTTTGGTTTATTATTTGTCTATTTAAACTTATAGTGCTCTCTTGCTGTTGTGCGGGCATATCCTTATTGTCAGTGGTGCTGTTGGTATTTTCGCCTGCGTATTGTGTTGTATGGTTTTGCCTCTGTTTTGGAGACATACGTGTTATGTGGTCATTTGCCTGTTTGTTTGCCTAGACCACGCGCAATGTACGCATTTCTTTGGAAGTTTGCTCTCTGCGCCTGACTCTACACCCACCACTCCTAGGAATACATGACACACACTGTATATAGACTTTCTTTTTTTCTATTGTGCTATTGACTGTACGTTTGTTTAATCCATGTGAAACTCTGTGTTGTTGTTTGTGTCGCACTGCTTTGCTTTATCTTGGCCAGGTCACAGTTGTAAATGAGAACTTGTTCTCAACTAGCTTTCCTGGTTAAATAAAGGTGAATTAAATTCTAAACACTAATAAATATTATAAACAAAAATTGATATTTTGTACATTGACATAATATATATATACACAATTATATACTGTAAACACTTTTTTCAAGTTTATCAAGTGCAAAAAAACTAAAATAGCTGAATAAACAGAATGATTGTATTATTTTTATTTTAATTCCCAAGGCATTGGTAACCATGGCCACTAAGAGTCTTAACAAATACAATAATGTGATATGATCACAGATGGTGTGTATCACTGTCAATTCATAAAGAACATCATAGTGTCCGTTATTTTCTGCTCGCAGGGTCTTATTTTTGCAAATAGGAATGATAATGAGGCCATAGTAAATAGTGTGTCTTGAACCTGCATGTCTTCCCCCTTAACTACAGCTATGTTTCTCTGTAATCTTCTTGGCAGCAACAAAAAGCTTTCACATGTCATGTCACGTGTGAAACCATGGCCACTTTCAGGGCCAGGCTTCTTTTTGGCAAATGATTAAGAGACAAAACAAGAAAGATAAAACCTTGCAGTTTTACACAACTTCCTCATACTCCATTCTGTCATAATCATAAATCAAACTGTCATCAGGAGTTTGTGCACATATTTGTTTGTGTAACGTGTGTGTGTGTGTGTATGTCAAGTGTGTGTGTGTGTGTGTGTATGTTGTGTGTGTGTGTCACGTGTGGGTGTGTGTGTCACGTGTGTGTGTGTCACGTGTGTGCGTGTGTGTTACGTGTGTGCACACAGTCTGTCAAAGTAATAGAAATTAATGCATATAAAATAATGACCGTTGGTAGCAATGTTGAACTGAACAGGGTTACTATCATGCAGCATGTTGGGACACACAGAGCAAGATAGATGTGTGTACTGCTTTACTCCAGCCAGGGTAACAGTCTGCACTCTAGCCTGGAGTTGGGCTGTTGGGGGTACTGGAGTTGGGCTGTTGGGGGTACTGGAGTTGGGCTGTTGGGGGTACTGGAGGACTGGAGTTGGGCTGTTGGGGGTACTGGAGGACTGGAGTTGGGCTGTTGGGGGTACTGGAGGACTGGAGTTGGGCTGTTGGGGGTACTGGAGGACTGGAGTTGGGCTGTTGGGGGTACTGAAGGACTGGAGTTGGGCTGTTGGGGGTACTGGAGGACTGGAGTTGGGCTGTTGGGGGTACTGGAGGACTGGAGTTGGGCTGTTGGGGGTACTGGAGGACTGGAGTTGGGCTGTTGGGGGTACTGGAGGACTGGAGTTGGGGAACACTGATCTAAACAATCCATCCTCCAAATGTCTAAAATACTTGTATGTTTCTCTAAAGGAGAAAAAAAAGCAGTCTATGGAAAAGGAAACAAAAAGGTAAGTTTGGAATTTGGGTGAACTATCCCTTTAAAACCAATAAGAAACAGTTACAGGTGCTGATTAAAACAGCGAGGTTCCATCAAGGCGTTGTCTGTCCTCTGACCTGCACTCTGTAGATGTAATCTCTTCTCACAGTGGATAGAGCAGGGTTGTGTTGGTGGTGGTGTTGACCCGAGCGGCTCGGCTATGGCGCTACACTGCCCATCGTTCCCCAGCGGTCCCACTAGGGTATGTCTCTTACAGGGCGGATACTGTGAGAGGACAGGGAGGCGGAGGGGCCGGCAGGGTCCGAGGAGAACCCTGAGCCCAGGCGGAGCTGCAGGGTGGTGCGGAGGGAGAGCTGGCTGGTGGAGGAACAGCAGCAGGGCTCCAGGCCCGTGGCTGAGGTACACAGGGAGGAGTGGCTGCCCGTGGCTGAGGTACACAGGGAGGAGTGGCTGCCCGTGGCTGAGGTACACAGGGAGGAGTGGCTGCCCGTGGCTGAGGTACACAGGGAGGAGTGGCTGCCCGTGGCTGAGGTACACAGGGAGGAGTGGCTGCCCGTGGCTGAGGTACACAGGGAGGAGTGGCTGCCCGTGGCTGAGGTACACAGGGAGGAGTGGCGGCTGCTAATGTAGCAGTACGAAGAGGACTGGCTGGTTACGGAGGCTCGGGAGTGGTGCACCAGGCCAGACTGGACCGACTGGAAACTCGGACTGGTGCCTGTATGGAGAGGACAGATACAGGTTAGTTGGTGCCTGTATGGACAGGACAGATACAGGTTAGTTGGTGCCTGTATGGACAGGTTAGTTGGTGCCTGTATGGACAGGTTAGTTTGTGCCTGTATGGACAGGTTAGTTGGTGCCTGTATGGAGAGGTTAGTTGGTGCCTGTATGGAGAGGTTAGTTGGTGCCTGTATGGACAGGTTAGTTGGTGCCTGTATGGACAGGTTAGTTGGTAAGGTTAGTTGGTGCCTGTATGGACAGGTTAGTTGGTGCCTGTATGGACAGGTTAGTTGGTGCCTGTATGGACAGGTTAGTTGGTGCCTGTATGGAGAGGACAGGATAAAAGATAACCAGGGTCCAGTTTCACGATAGCGCTGGAACTTTCAGGCTGACGAGTGTTTTAACAATGCATCGTTCCTATAATGGCCGAAGATGTTACAAGTGAGTCGTTGAGGCATGTGCCGATATAGCCCAAGAATGTACTCAGGAGTGTAGGCAAGCCTACCATTCCAAGGACTTTATGTTATTTTCAGAGGGAGACTGGCAGCCATGGAGACTGGCTCTGGCAGCCATGGAGACTGGCTCTGGCAGCCATGGAGACTGGCTCTGGCAGCCATGGAGACTGGCTCTGGCAGCTATGGAGACTGACTCTGGCAGCCATGGAGACTGGCTCTGGCAGCCATGGAGACTGGCTCTGGCAGCTATGGAGACTGACTCTGGCAGCCACGGAGACTGGCTCTGGCAGCCATGGAGACTGGCTCTGGCAGCCATGTAGACTGACTCTGGCAGCCACGGAGACTGGCTCTGGCAGCCAAATACTCCATCTAAATCTGAATCGATTCTCAATTGCGATACGGTTCTAGAAACAAAGTCCTTTATTTTCAGATCACATCGAAATCATTTCACAAATACAAAATATACACTTACTGTTTTAACTAGCTTTATCACAGTTGCAGCCGACAGTATTTTTCAGTGACAACACATTTCTGACGGCATTCGGTTACTACACACAGGTGTTCGGAGCATGCTAGATAGTTAATTAGCACAGGTGTTCAGAGCATGCTAGATAGCTAATTAGCACAGGTGTTCGGAGAATGATAGATAGTTAATTAGCACAGATGTTCAGAGCATGCTAGATAGTTAATTAGCACAGATGTTTGGAGCATGCTAGATAGCTAATTAGCACAGATGTTCGGAGCATGCTAGATAGCTAATTAGCACAGGTGTTCGGAGAATGCTACATAGTTAATTAGCACAGGTGTTCAGAGCATGCTAGATAGTTAATTAGCACAGGTGTTCAGAGCATGCTAGATAGTTAATTAGCACAGATGTTTGGAGCATGCTAGATAGCTAATTAGCACAGGTGTTCGGAGAATGCTAGATAGTTAATTAGCACAGGTGTTTGGAGCATGCTAGATAGCTAATTAGCACAGGTGTTTGGAGCATGCTAGATAGCTAATTAGCACAGGTGTTTGGAGCATGCTAGATAGCTAATTAGCACAGGTGTTCAGAGCATGCTAGATAGCAAATTAGCACAAACTCCAAAATAACAGTTATAGGAATCTATTGTCCACCCTCCGCCAAGAAGTGTGTACTAAACGAACTCACTGATTTAATTGCCATTTTTACTACTCCAGAGGTGTTAATAAATGGAGATTTTCATTTTGCAGGATGCTGACTGTTTAACTTATTTTTGTACTAATCTAAATTTGAACCAGCTGATTACAAAGCCCGCTCGTCCAAACTTAAAGGACCCTACGAAATCGACTTTGATTGACCTCATATTTACAAATACTCCATAGAAATATGCTGGGAGTGGGGTATTTGCTTTGGATATTAGTGACCGCTGTCTCATTCTACAGTATGTGTCAGGGATATACGCATGCCTTGATCCAAACCTCGTTTTATCAACAAGAGGAATTATAAACATTTCAATGAACAGGCCTTTTTTTGTGACCTTTATTTTGGTGACTTTGATTGCATTGCGTCTCTACCTGACCCAGAGTTGGTTCTGAACCACTTCTCAAATGTTTTCAATTGTTTTGTAGATAAACTTGCTCCCTTTTAAAAAAAATTAGGTCTTGCCTTTGGTTCAGTTCAGAGCAATCTGAAATCACACACAACAGAGATGCTTCCGGGGTCAAAGCTAGATTCACAGACTCGGGCACAGACTGGCAGTCTTTTAGACAATTGAGCATTCTGTGTGTAAAACTAGCTAAAAAAGCTAAATCTGATGATTATGTTAATACACTATCTGAATGTACAGGGAACCCAGATACATTTTGGAAAGCTGTTACATCACAGAAGGCTTGTGTCTCCTCTTCTCTCCCCCAGGAAATTCATTTAGATTCTGGCCCTATTACTGACAAAATGGATGTCATTAATGCATTTAAACACCATTTTATCTCTGCGGGCTTTATATTTGAATGTATTTCAAAGCCAGCTCTTGAAAAGAGTCTTATTATTGAATGATACTAAAACTGCTGGTCAGGAGTTTTCGGGAAATTCACTGATAAAGAAGTCCTGGATGTTTTGTTAACATTAGACAAAAACAAATCCACAGAGGCTGATCATTTGGATCCTGGTCTGCTTAAGTGTGCAGCACACCTTATTGCTGGCTCAGTAGCCCACATTTTTGATTTAACATTGTTATCAGGAAGTATTCCAAAAGCATGGACATCTACATATGTGCTGCCACTCCATAAGGGTGGGGATACAAATGATCTTGACAACTATCGCCCCCATTTCAAGACTATCTTGTTTAGCTAAGATTCTAGAATCTTTGGTTAATGTACAACTTTGTTCCTTTTAATCTGATAATTGTATTCGTAATATAAACCAATCAGGGTTTAGGCCTGGGCATAGTACTACCACAGCAACCACGCTAGTTGTTAATGATCTTGTCATTGCCTTGGATGCTAAAAAGATCTGTGCTGCCTTGTTCATTGACCTGTCAAAGGAGTTCAACACTGTTGATCATTCTGTTTTGCTGAAGAAATTATCAAGAGTAGGGCTGGGATATTTAAAAAAATAAATAATTCACCTTTAGTTAACCAGGTAGGCAAGTTGAGAACAAGTTCTCATTTGCAACTGCAACCTGGCCAAGATAAAGCAAAGCAGTTTGACACAAACAACACATAGTTACACATGGAATAAACAAACATACAGTCAATAATACAGTAGAAAAAAGTATATATACAGCATGTGCAAATGAGGTAAGATAAGGGAGTTAAGGCAATAAATAGGCCATGACGGGGAAGTAATTACAATATAGCAATTAAACACTGGAATGGTAGATGTGCAGAAGATGAATGTGCAAGTAGAGATACTGGGGTGCCAAGGAGCAAGAAAAATACATTTTTTTATTTTTTTTTATTCACCTTTATTTAACCAGGAAAGCTAGTTGAGAACAAGTTCTCATTTACAACTGTGACCTGGCCAAGATAAAGCAAAGCAGTGCGACACAAACAAACAACACAGAGTTACACATGGAGTAAACAAACGTACAGTCAATAACACAATAGAAAAAAAGAAAGTCTATATACAGTGTGTGTATATACTCCCTCACGACGCCAGGTCAGCGGAGTCAATCACCACCTTCCGGAGACCTTCCGGAGACACCTGAAACCCCACCTCTTTAAGGAATACCTAGATGCACTATTGTAATCCTTCTAACCCCCCCCCCCCAGTGGTTGTTCCACTGGATATCATAAGGTGAATGCACCAATTTGTAAGTCGCTCTGGATAAGAGCGTCTGCTAAATGACTTAAATGTAAATGTAAATGTGTCACTTATTTCTAGGAGTGGTGGGTGTAGAGTCAGGCGCAGAGAGCAAACTTCCAAAGAAATGCGTATATTGCGCGTGGTCTAGCCAAACAAACAGGCAAATGACCTCATAACACGTATGTAATAAAAACAGTTTGGGGATGAGGTAGGTAGATTGGGTGGGTTATTTACAGATGGACTATGTACAGCTGCAACGATCAGTTAGCTGCTCAAATAGCTGGTGCTTAAAGCTAGTGAGGGAGATATGTGTCTCCAGCTTCAGTGATTTTTGCAGTTCGTTCCAGTCATTGGCAGCAGAGAACTGGAAGGAAAGGCGGCCAAAGGAGGAATTGGCTTTGGGGGTGACCAGTGAGATATACCTGCTGGAGCACGTGCTACGGGTGGTTGCTGCTATGGTGACCAGTGAGCTGAGATAAGTCTGGGCTTTACCTAGCAAAGACTTATAGATGCCCTGGAGCCAGCAGCACAAAAACAAATGTTTTTGTGCTGGTCAAGGGCAGTCAGGTCTGGAGAGAACCAAGGGCTATATCTGTTCCTGGTTCTACATTTTTTGAATGTGGCATACTTATTTAAGATGGTGAGGAAGGCACTTTTAAAGAATAGCCAGGCATCCTCTACTGACGGAATGAGGTCGATATCCTTCCAGGATACCCGGGCCAGGTCGATTAGAAAGGCCTGCTCGCTGAGGTGTTTTAGCGAGCGTTTGACAGTGATGAGGGGTGGTCGTTTGACTGCGGACCCATTACGGATGCAGGCAATTAGGCAGTGATCGCTGAGATCTTGGTTGAAAACAGCAGAGGTGTATTTGGAGGGCAAGTTGGTTAGGATGGTATCTATGAGGGTGCCCGTGTTTACAGCTTTGAGTTCTGGTAGGTTCATTGATCATTTGTGTGAGATTGAGAGCATCAAGCTTAAATTGTAGGATGGCCGGGGTGTTAAGCATGTCCCAGTTTAAGTCACCTAGCAGCACGAGCTCTGAAGATAGATGGGGGGCAATCAATTCACATATGGTGTCCAGAGCACAGCTTGGGGCAGAGGGGGGTCTATAGCAAGCGGCAACGGTGAGAGACTGGTTTCTAGAAAGGTGCATTTTTAAAAGTAGAAGCTCGAATTGTTTGGGTACAGACCTGGATAGTATGACAGAACTCTGCAGACTATCTCTGCAGTAGATTGCAACACCATCCCCTTTGGCAGTTCTACCTTGTTGGAAAATTTTATAGTTAGGGATGGTAATTTCAGGGTTTTTGGTGGTCTTCCTGAGCCAGGATTCAGACTAGGACATCCGGGTTGGCAGAGTGTGCTAAAGCAGTGAATAAAACAAACTTAGGGAGGAGGTTTCTAATGTTAACATGCATGAAACCAAGGCTTTTACGGTTACAGAAGTCAACAAATGAGAGCACCTGGGGAATAGGAGTGGAGCTAGGCACTGCAGGGCCTGGATTAACCTCTACATCACCAGAGGAACAGAGGATGAGTAGGATAAGGGTACGGCTAAAGGCTATAAGAACTGGTCGTCTAGTACGTCCGGAACAGAGAGTAAAAGGAGCAGGTTTCTGGGTGCGATAGAATAGACTCAAGGCATAATGTACAGACAAAGGTATGGTAGGATGTGGATACAGTGGAGGAAAACCTAGGCATTGAGTGATGATGAGAGAGATATTGTCTCTAGAAACATACTTTAAACCAGCTGATGTCATCGCATGTGTGAGAGGTGGAACTAAAGGGTTGGATAAGGTATATTGAGCAGGGCTAGAGGCTCTACAGTGAAATAAGACAATAATCACTAACCAGAACAGCAATGGGCAAGGCATATTGACATTAAGGAGAGGCATGCGTAGCCGAGTGATCATAAGGGTCCAGTGAGTAGTGAGGCTGGTTGGAGACACGGTAATTCAGACAGCTAGCGGGCCGGGGCTAGCAAGCTAGCAGAATGGCCTCAGAGGGACGTCGCGACGGAGGAAGTCTGTTTATAGCCTCCTCGGGCAGAGCCTCCTCGTGCGTTTAGGTCACTAGACCAGTCATGATGGATTAGTAGGGTTCCGTGTGGTAAAGGGGACCAGTCCAATTGGCAAAAATAGGTATAGTGGGCCAAGAAATTGTCCGATGGACCTATTCAGCTAACAGCCGATATGCTCTAGACAGCTAGCGGGCCGCGGCTAGCAGGCTAGTAGATGGTCATTCAGGGGATGTCGCGACGGAGGGGCCAGTTGAATAACCCCCTCGGGCAGAATAGGTTGGTAATCCAGTCGTGAAGTACCGGCGGGGCTCCGCACCGGCAGTAAAATGGGTCCAGGCCAATTGGCAAAAGAGGTATTGTTGCCCAGGAGTGGCTAATGGAACTCTTCAGCTAGCCGGGAGATGGGCCTAGCATGGGCTAGCTCCAGGCTAATTGGTGCTTGCTTCGGGACAGAGACGTTAGCCAGGAGTAGACACTCGGATTGCAGCTAGCTAGCTGCTATGATCCAGGTGGAAAGGTTCAGAGCTTGCGGTGGGAATCCAGGGATATGGAGAGAAAATAGGTCCGGTTATGAATCGCGTTGTGCAAACTGGCGAGAGTTTTCCAAGCTAAAGGTTAGCTGATGACCGCTAGCAGTATATATAGATATATACAGCCTATTTATGGTTTCAGAATTATCTGAGTGACAGAACTCAGGCCATCTTGATAGATGGGGTTAAATCTGAGTTATCTTAGCGACAGAACTCAGGCCATCTTGATAGATGAGGTTAAACCTGAATTATCTTAGTGACAGAACTCAGGCCATCTTGATAGATGGGGTTAAATCAGAATTATCTGAGTGACAGAAGTCAGGCTATCTTGATAGATGGGGTTAAATCTGAGTTATCTGAGTGACAGAACTCAGGCCATCTTGATAGATGGGGTTAAATCTGAGTTATCTTAGCGACAGAACACAGGCCATCTTGATAGATGAGGTTAAACCTGAATTATCTTAGTGACAGAACTCAGGCCATCTTGATAGATGGGGTTAAATCAGAATGATCTGAGTGACAGAAGTCAGGCTATCTTGATAGATGGGGTTAAATCAGAATTATCTGAGTGACAGAACTCAGGCCATCTGGATAGATGGGGTTAAATCTGAATTATCTGAGTGACAGAACTCAGGCCATCTTGATAGATGATAGATGGGGTTACATCAGAATTTCTTGAGATTCAAAAAGGTGTTCCTCAGGGTTTGATTTTGGGTCCATTGTTGTTCACCTTGTATATTAATGACGTAGGAAACACTGCTAATACTTGTAACATTCATCTCTATGCAGATGACACCGTTTTGTGTTCCCGTGCCACCTCAGGGTTAGGGTTAGTGTTAGGGTAATGGTTAGGGTTAGGGCTGACCCTAACCCTCAGTGCAGAAGGCCATTCGTGTACATCAGCATGACTTTGATTAAATTCAGAAATCACGTACAGATCTTAAACTAGTGTTAAATACAAGTAAAACCAAGCTCATGCTGCTCTCTAGGTCATGAAATGTTGACCCTGTAGGATCTGCATATTTGCGCTATAAATGGAGCCCAAATTGAGCTTGTTTCTCAATATAAGTACCTGGGTGTCTGGATTGATGACACGTTGTCCTTCGTAACGCATATAAAAAAATCTGACTAAGAAGCTAAGATCAAAGATAGTTTTTTTTATATCGAAATAAATCAGGCCTTAGTATTAAAAATAGGAGAAAGATTGTTCAAACAAAGCTTCTCCCTGTATTGGATTTTGGTGATATTGTTACCGTACACGCGGCAACTTCTGTTTTAAAACCATTGGACGCAGTCTACCATTACGCAATACGTTTTATCACAGAGGACAATTTTAGGACTCATCATTGTAGTCTGTATATAAATGTGGGATGAACCTCACTGTCTGTAAGAAGAGAGCTGCATTCTCTTGTATTTATTTACAAAGCAATCTGACAGAAACTCCCTTCATATATAACTTCGTTAATTAAGATAAGAATCAATAAGTTACCAAACCCTGTTCACAGGAGTGGATAACACTAGAGATCCCTTCAGTCTACACAGATTTGGGAAAATCAGCATTTTGTTTTTTTTGTCCCTAATTTGTTTAACAATATGCAGAGTTCACTGCAGTTACATGTACTGGTGCCACTCAGGAAGTTTACATGATTGACTGAGGACCTCTATGTAGTTGAATGTGATTGGTTTTATTAAATGTTTATTTTTGTTTATTGTGCTGAATTATATTGTTTTATACACGTGTATGTTTTAATATCCTGTTTTTATTGTAATGTGTACATGGCTCTCTTGTACAAGAGATGTTTAATCTCAATGTGACTCCCTGTTTAAATGGGTTAAATAAAATAAATAAAGGTATTCCCTGTGAATCTGGTGATGTTTTTCTCCCCTGTTCAGAGAAATTAGTCATTGACGTTTGCTTGCATTATTTACCGTAAAGTATGTGTGATAGTACCAAGTTTTGACCACTAGATGCCGCTGTTGCTACTATACCATCACATTATTTGATCAATTTTGCTGGTCTCTTGTGTTAATTAAATAGATCACAACATTTAATTTGCAACTTTGGGCAGAAAACCAATAGATTTGGCTCATTATTAAAATAAATTGTGTGGTCATCCTGACAATTAAAGTCAGTCCTCCATGAAACCAATTTAGTTATTTTATGCTTAATCTGTGTCACAGGAAATGGCCCCCTTAGTGTGTGTGTGTTCCCATAGACTTCTAGTCATTGAGCCAACAACTATCCATTTAAAGCTACAATCCTTAATTTAAACAATAACAAAGTGGTCATACCATCTCTGTTTTGTTAGAAAGCTGAGGGATGGGCCTAGAGAAATGTAACCGCTCTCAAATGCAAAGACAGAGCTGTGGATGCAAGGACTGATCACCCATGAAATCAAAATTATAGTTTTAACCATGTTTTAATGTATACAGTATTTGTTTACATTGTTTACAAACATTGGAGTAAAATAAGCATGAACTTTATTGATATGCTGCTAAATTATAGGCCAGTGGAGGCTCCTCAGAGGAGGAAGGGGAGGACCATCTTCCTCAGTGAATTTCATAAAAAATAAAAATATACTAGTATATACTAATATACTATATTTAGTATACTAAATATATTCACGTCACCAAATAATTGATTACAACACACTGTTTTGCACTGAAGGTCTACAGTAGCCTCAGCAGCACTCTGTCGGGTAATACCGTGGTGTAGCCGGAGGACAGCTAGCTTCCATCCTCCTCTGGGTACATTGACTTCAATGCAAAACCTAGGAGGCTCATGGTTCTCACCCCCCTTCCATAGACTTACACAGTAATAATGACAACTTCCAGAGGACGTTCTCCAACCTAGCAGAGTTCTTGCAGCATGAACTGACATGTTGTCCACCCAATCAAAGGATCAGAGAATGAATCTAGTTCTGAAAGCATAAGCTACAGCTAGCTAGCACTGCAGTGCATAAAATGTGGTGAGTAGTTGACTCAAAGAGAAAGACAATAGTTTAACAGTTTTGAACAAATACATTTCTTCAAAAATAGACAGACAGACAGACAGACAGACAGACAGACAGACAGACAGACAGACAGACAGACAGACAGACAGAGTTAGCTATATTTATAATCAAACACCTGGCTCAAACAGAGTGATGCTATGTTACCTAACTGTCTATGGCTATCCGACACTGGAACTCTTCCAAGTCAAGGTAAGCTTTTGGTTTTTATAAATGTATTGCCACATAGTAGCTATGTTGACTATGACATTAGCTAATATGGTGACAACGATATAGTTTGTGGTTACATGTTATGATCTGAAGGTTTGGCTTGGAAAGTTTTTTTTTCCTGGCCACAGACAGCTGATGTGTTGTGCACTGAAGTCCACAAAGCAAAGAGAAAAGGTGAGGAGGACGAGAGAGCATAGATGTGAGGAGGAATTATACAACGAGCAAAAGGGATCATGCTTTTTGTATGTGGCTGCTATGAAAGTGAACTGTGTTTACGTGTGATCAGGGGTGTATTCATTCAACCGATTCTGTTGAAAAATGTTTCTTTAAACAGAAGCAAAGGGAACAAAATAAGGATAAATATTCCTAAATGTGTCCAATAGAAACTCTCATTTGCAACTGTTGTGCTAATGATTACATCCTTGGATCAGATAGATGCAGGCAAGGTTGTGCAAGGCGGTATTGAATGTGTGTCAATGTCTGTCACCTTGATTACTCAAATTTCTCTCGACCTGTGTGCACCTACGATGTAAAATTTCATTCATAGTCTAGGTTGTAGCAACCTCATGATGGGTACAGGCAACATTCTAGAATCATGTAGAAGCCTAAACCTATCACTGTTACATTGAACTGGGTGAATGGAATGTGAATTACAGTAACCTAAACCTTTCACTGTTACATTGAGCTGGATGAATGGAATAAAGAATGACAGTAACCTAAACCTGTCACTGTTACATTGAACTGGTTGAATGGAATATGAATGACAGTCATCCATTATGCTGTAATAGAAATAAGGCCATGCTCATAAAAAATAATGTATCGTCCTCCCTCGTCTGAAACGTCACCGAACGTCACTGTTATAGGCTTATCTGAGTCATGCAGTTAATGGGATATTGGGAAAAGCCCTGGAATGACAGGGTGTGTCTGAGCACCATATGGCCTATAGTCTATAATTACAAGTCAGGCTGCGGACCTTAGTGACCGAGTGACCGAGTGACATTTACTTCAGCTTTTACATCTCATCTGGGATTCATTCCAGCCCAGTGGCAGAAACTTCTAGACACACCCTAACAGCTGCACTTCAGTGGTCAGTGTCTATGCGGGGATATTTATTTGCACTGCAATGTCCATGGGTGTGGTGCTGAATCTGAATAGTAGCCTAGACTAAATAATAATATAAAACGAAACCTGTATGACCACGTCCTGGATAGAAATCTGCCTATATCACAGTAGCTTGACCATCAGCCTGCAGTGACAGTATCGCTGGGTTAACAACTGCCTTCTAAGTCGGGGGGGGGGGGGGCGAGTTTGGGAAACCCTGCCCTAAGTGACTGTTCGGCATGACATCATGGTCCTCATGGGACCACGGAGCGCGCACCACAAATCTACACTGCCTCTGCGCACATATGAGCGCAATATATCAGACTTTTATTTTATTTTATAGGGAACAGGTTGCTGAACACACAAACGCCAGGCATAGCTTGTTATCGGCATTCATTATCTGGTTGCTGCATTACTTCTTTTGAGTTAGGCTACAGACTACAGAAGAAGCGAGATGCGCCACGCATCAGGCTTTTGTCGAAAGAAATCCATGGCAGAGATTCTAGAATCATGATTATATGAGGAAAAGAAGATTCGGATGCACGCACGACCGATTCCACCGTCACCAGAAGACCGGAAAATAAAAGATACAGGCTTGTAACGTGCGTGCGAGCTGTCACAGGCGGGCACCAGTGTTGCCTAGCGCCAGACTACTTTGCGCCACAAGTAGAAAACAGGGGATGCACGAAAACAGTGAAGACAACCGGTGCACGATGCAGGACTGAATCTATATATTTCGCCTAGAATAACCAGACAGACGTTGTGTCGACTTGGCTATCATTTGAGTAAAGCGCGTCGAATAAGTAGTCTAATTTATTATCGAGAAGATGAGTGTAAACCAGACTGGGTATGATGGCATCTCTAGAGTGGATGGTGTCACGGTAACGGGCGGCCTCAACATCAGTGGTACCCCGAAGCTGCAACAGTGTGCTCAGCCTCCCGGTAACCGACCCAGGGATGCCCGATACCAGCAGCACGGCGGTCGGCAGCACCAGCACGCCAGCTCCGCTGTCAAACCGCCTAATTCTGAACGGTCCGAACCCGCGGACGTTGTGAAGCGCGCCATTGACTTCAAGACGCAAGGCACACAGTGTTACAAGGATAAAAAGTACCGGGAGGCGATTGGCAAGTACCACCGTGCTTTATTAGAGATGAAGGGGTTGTGCCGGGTGCTGGGAGACCCTGAAGCCAGCTCTAAGTCTCCTTCCTCGGTGCTGCCTACTATGACCAAATCAGACAGCCTGACGGACGAGCAGAAAGGTGCCATGGAGAACGCCGAGTTGGAGTGTTACAACAGTCTGGCAGGTATGTGATCATCGTTACGTAATTGTTCTATTGTCTTAGATAAGGACATCGGGGTTCGATGTCGCCCCACATATTACAGACTGCAGATCTAATGGTTTATTACTGCTCTATATCATCATCATCATCATCATCATCATCATCATCATCATCATCATCATCTTCATCATTATGATAACCACCATCATTATGTCCATTGTCCACACCGCCATGATTCATTGTAGCCCTATTCTAACGTTTAAACGTGGCTGAGAAAATAATCTCTGAATATGCAGCTGATATTCACCAGTCACCTGCCAGCATTTCCAAATGCCTCTACTTAGAATTGTACTAAACCTGCTGTCAAGTTTTAGGCATGAAGATTGACACATTGACATGTATTTTTATACTGTCTGTAGCCATTCACATCTAATTCCTGTTTCGCCAAATTCAAATGAATTGTTTTAATAATTCTGTAGTGATGGGTGGGTGACATCACCGGGAAAAGTCAAGTCCGGGAAAAAAAATGACATATTACATATTATGTGTTGTGATAATTGCGTTGTTTGCTCTATAACCTGTTAGTTCATATGCCTTGACACTGTGATAAACAAAGTATTCAGACCATTTGACTTTTTCCACATTTTGTTACCTTACAGCCTTATTCTAAAATTGATTACATTGTTTTTTTCCGTCATCAGTCTACACACAATACCCCATGACAAAGCGAAAACAGGTTTTTAGATTTTTTTTGCTAATTTATAAAATAAAATAAAAAACGGAGCACTCTAGAGCAGGTTTTCATCAAGGATCTCTCTGTACTTTGCTCCGTTCATCTTTCCCTCGATCCTGACTAGTCTCCCAGTCCCTGCCGCTGAAAAACATCCCTGCAGCATGATGATCCCACCACCATGCTTCACCGTAGGGATGGTGCCAGGTTTCCTCCGGACGTGACGCTTGGCATTCAGGCCAAAGAGTAAAATCTTTCATCAGACCAGAGAATCTTGTTTCTCATGGTCAGATTTTGGCAAAACTCCAAGCGGGCTGACATGTGCCTTTAACTGACGAGTGGCTTCCGTCTGGCCACTCTACCATAAAGGCCTAATTGGTGGAGTGCTGCAGAGATGGTTGTCCTTCTGGAAGGTTCTCCCATCTTCACAGAGGAACTCTGGAGTTGATCTGATTATTTTTCACCTCCCTGACCAAGGCCCTTCTCCCCAGATTGCTCAGTTTGGCTGGGTGTCCAGCTCTAGGAAGAGTCTTGGTGGTGACAAACTTCTTCCATTTAAGATTGATGGAGGCCACTGTGTTCTTGGGGCCCTTCAATGCTGCAGAAATGTCTTGGTACCCTTTCCCAGATCTGTGCCTCAACACAATCCTGTCTCGGAGCTCTATGGACAATTCCTTCGACCTCATGGCTTGGTTTTTGCTCTGACATGCACTGTCAACTGTGGGACCTTTATATAGACAGGTGTGTGCCTTTCCAAATCAGGTCCAATCAATTGAATTTACCACAGCTGGACTCCAATCAAGTTGTAGAAACATCTCCAGGATGATCAATGGAAGCAGGATGCACCTGAGCTCAATTTCGAGTGTCATAGCAAAGGGTCTGAATACTTATGTAAATACGGTATTTAAGTAGTTTTTTTAATACATTTGCAAAACTGTCTAAAAACCTGTTTTCACTTTGTCATTATGGGGTATTGTGATGTCATTATGGGGTATTGTGATGTCATTATGGGGTATTGTGTTTAGATTGCTGAGGATTTTTATTTATTTAATACATTTTAGAATAAGGCTGTAACGTAACAAAATGTGGAAAAAGTCAAGGGGCCTGAGTGCTTTCCGAAGGCACTGTATAGGCCTAAGGCCGAGACAATAAGAAGACACAGTGGCAGAATAAATTCAACCACACTTTATTTTCATCACCAAACCGGAGAGCAACATCTGTCTGGTGAAGTCCACCAAACATACTGCATGTAACAAACAGTTACATGACCTACAGCATGGTCAAGCAAGGTAATGCTTTCGGAACCACGAAAACAACTATTGATTTAGAACCATGGAGAGTTACAGGAAGTCACAAAGAAAACAGGAGCTTCCTCCGCTATTCCAGCACCATTTCAACATCATCAAATCATCTATAGTTAGTCTAATACAGTGACAACTAAAAGATACCAAAAAACTATTTAGTCCAATCAACATAAGCTAAATATGTGGCTGTCCATGTTACTCATTTCTGTGTGTGTGTGTGCGTGCGTGCGTGCGTGCGTGCGTGTGTGTGTGTGTGTGTGCGTGTGTGTGTGTGTGTGCAAGTAGAAAACACACGTTGACTCACCCTACTTGTAGAGAAAAGCCAATGCCATCCTCTTCTTTCATGTTGCCTAAACGGTCTATGACTCTGTCACCAGTACACACTTTTAGTTGTTGTTGTCCTAGGCTACCTGGCTAAAATGCTTGCACTCTAGCCTAATTATTTATTTATTTATTTAACCTTTATTCAACCAGGTAGGCTAGTTGAGAACAAGTTCTCATTTGCAACTGCGACCTGGCCAAGATGAACTGCTTTGCTTTGACACATACAACAACACAGAGTTACACATGGAATAAACAAAACATACAAACCATTAATACACTAGAAAAATCTATATACAGCATGTGCAAATGAGGTAGGATAAGAGAGGTAAGGCAATAAATAGGCCATGGTGGCAAAGTAATTACAATATAGCAATTAAACACTGGAATGGTAGGATGTGCAGAAGATGAATGTGCAAGTTGAGATACTGGGGTGCAAAGGAGCAAGATAAATAAATAAATAAATAAATACAGTATGGGGATGAGGAAGATTGGATGGGCTATTTACAGATGAGCTATGTACAGGTGCAGTGATCTGTGAGCTGCTCTGACAGCTGGTGCTTCAAGCTAGTGAGGGAGGTAAGAGTCTCCAGCTTCAGTGATTTTTGCAGTTTGTTCCAGTCATTGGCAGCAGAGAACTGGAAGGAGAGGCGGCCAAAGGAAGAATTGGCTTTGGGGGTGACCAGTGAGTAATTTCCTTTCATGGGAAACAATGCGCCAGGCTAGCTAGTTAACATGTTGAATTTCCATCCTCTCAGGCCAGGGACACAATGTATTAATTTATGGTTGGATCAGAATCACCGTTATAATCATTGGCCAGTACAAATAATTAAGTAAAACCACAAGTCCAAATCCCTATCTCCACCCATGGCTGATTTGGGAAAGGGCCAATTTTAGCTAGCTAACTATCCACCGGAGAGCAATTAAAATGGTTTTCTGTAAATTGTGTTTGGCTTTTGATGTGATGTCGTTGGTGTGAAGCCAAATCCAAACTGGCTTCCCTTGATAATTTTTTTTGGTGCGTCAGGACCATTCACAGCTGAGCTCACTCAGTTTAGCTCAAAGCTGATTGGCTATTATTGTAATGACTTTCGTCGGTGGAAAGAGAGGAGGACCAAAGCGCAGCGTGGTACGTTTCCATATTTATTGGAATACTTTTTCAATATGAACAAAAACAATAAACAGACGAAAACCAACGAAGCTACAGTCCTGAACTAGTGAACATAGAACACATGAACGCACGAACAGGAACAATCACCCTCAAACCAATAGTGAAAACAGGCAACCTAAATATGGTTCCCTATCAGAGACAATGCAAAACACCTGCCTCTGATTGTGAACCATATCAGGCCAAATGACAACCCTAAACATAGAAACACATAACATAGACTATACCCACCCAGCTCACGTCCTGACCAACTAAATAAAGACAAAACAAAGGAAATAAGGTCAGGAACGTGACAATTATTTTATATATGTTTTTTATCGAGGGAGGCCAAATGCTCCCTGGCTTCCCTCGCATTCAATGCTACGGGCGACAACAGTGTCATCCTCTTTTTGACCAGACAGCATCAGATAGATGAGCTACACACACTGATAAAGCAGGGACCCTGTTTCGTTCAGATGCTTTCTCCAGTGACATACATTTAGCCTCTTGCGAATTGATGGACATTTATGAAACACAGACAGATAAAATACATAATTTTGTATGTAAAAAAAAAAAAAAAAGATTGGTCGATTTTTTTAGTGGGGGTGGGGGGGAGCCTGGCTTCCCTTGGCATCCATGAATACACGCCACTGTGCCTCTCTTTCCTCCCAGCGTGCCTGTTGCAGATGGAGCTGGTCAACTATGAGCGTGTGAAGGAGTATTGTCTGAAGGTGCTGCGTAAGGAAGGGGACCACTTCAAGGCTCTGTACCGCTCTGGGGTGGCCTACTATCACCTAGGAGACTTCCACAAGGCCCTTCACTACCTCAAGGAGTCCCACAAACAGCAGCCAGCAGGTGAGGGTTAGGCTGCCTAGTCTGCTAACCCTATGCACATTTCACATATTATTCAATTTGATACACCATTTTGAAAAAAATGGATTTGTTTCTTTGGAATCGAGAAAAAAAAAGCGTTTTTTTTTTCTCCAGAGATACAGTTGAGACAGGTACATTCTGTTGAGGCAATCAATAATTAAAATGGAATTGAGAATGGCAGTGACTTCAAGTTTAACAGGATGTCAGCAAAGCAATTGGATGGAAGACTGGCATTTTGGCTAACCCCCAACCAGATTGATAGATTTAAAACCTATAACTCAACTGGCAACAGTTCACCCGAATAACCCAGAGGTCTTAATCAACATTTATAAATCAGTTGATGTTTATTTTCCCAAAACATCCTTTTTTCCCCCTGTCTTTATATTCCAGACACCAACGTTCTCCGTTACATCCAGCTGACTGAGATGAAGATCCGACGTTCTGCCCAGAAGGAGAAGAAAGAGACCACATAAACAACCAACTCACTGTCTTAATTTATTTACTAAGACTTTGCCCGAATTAGCACCCTATTCCCTATGCAGTGCACTAGGGACCTATGGGCCCTGGTCAAAAGGAGTGCACTGCATAGGGAATAGGGTGCCATTTAGGATGCCACCCACCTAACTTTTCACTCAACGTCAATTTGTACTTTTCTTCATGCTCTACTCAGACCACGATACATGGTCTCTGTGTTATAAAGGATTTCTATATAGATATGCTTCAGCCTTGCACAGCCACTTTATCCTTCCTCTTCTTCTTGCCAATTATGTGATTCATACCAACGTGTACTTTAGTACTTATGAGTATATGTCAACTATTTTATACAGATATGCAGTACCAGTCAAAAGTTTGGACACACTTACACATTAAAAGGATTTTCTTAATTTTTTCCTATTTTCTCCATTGTAGAATAAAAGTGGAGACATCAACACTATGATAATAACACATATGGAATCATGTAGTAACCAAAAAAGTGTTAAGTAAATCAAAATATATTTTATATTCTTTAAAGAAGCCACCCTTTGCCTTGATGACAGCTTTGCATACTCTTGGTATTCTCTCAACCAGCTTCACCTGGAATGCTTTTCCAACATTCTTGAAGGAGTTCCCACATATACTGAGCACTTGTTGGCTGCTTTTCCTTCACTCTGCGGTCCAACTCATCCCAAACCATCTTATTTGGGTTGAGGTCTGGTGATTGTGGAGGCCAGGTCATCTAATGCAGCACTCCATCACTCTCCTTCTTGGTCAAATAGCCTTTACATAGGCTGAAGGTGTGTTTGAGTCATTGTCCTGGTGAAAAACAAATGATAGTCCCACTAAGCGCAAACCAGATGAGATGGCGTATCGCTGCAGAATGCTGTGGTAGCCATGCTGGTTAAGTGTGCTTTGAATTCAAAATAAATCACAGACAGTGTCACCAGCAAAGCACCCCCACAACATCACACCTCCTCTTCCATGCTTCACGGTGGGAACCACACATACGGAGATCATTCGTTCACCTACTCTGCATCTCACAAAGACACTGGGAAGAGACCCAAAAATCTCAAAAAAGGACTCATCAGATGAAAGGACAGATTTCCACCGGTCTAATGTCCATTGCTCATGTTTCTTGGACCAACCAAGTCTCTTCATCTTATTGGTGTCCTTTAGTAGTGGTTTCTTTTCAGCAATTCAACCATGAAGGCCTGATTCACACAGTCTCCTCTGAACAGTTGATGTTGAGATGTGTCTGTTACTTGAATTCTGTGAAGCATTTATTTGGGCTGCAATCTGAGGTGCAATTAACTCTAATGAACTTATCCTCTGCAGCAGAGGTAACTCTGGGTATTCCTTTCCTGTGGCGGTTGTCACGTGTGCTCCCTCGCCGGCCTCTAGGTCACCAGGCTGCTCGTTATGGGGCACACCTGTTACCATCGTTACGCGCAACAGCGCATTATGACACTCACTTGGACTCCATCACCTCCTTGGTTACCTGCCCTATATATGTCACTCCCTTTGGTTCCTGCCCTATATATGTCACTCCCTTTGGTTCCTGCCCTATATATGTCACTCCCTTTGGTTCCTTCTCTATATATGTCCCTCCCTTTGGCTCCTTCCCTATATATGTCCCTCCCTTTGGCTCCTTCCCTATTTATGTCACTCCTTTTGGCTCCTTTCCTATATATGTCACTCCCTTTGGCCTCCTTCCCTATATATGTCACTCCCTTTGGTTCCTTCCCTATATATGTCACTCCCTTTGGCTCCTACCCTATATATGTCACTCCCTTTGGCTCCTTCCCTATATATTTTTTATTTTTATTTATTTCACCTTTATTTAACCAGGTAGGCTAGTTGAGAACAAGTTCTCATTTGCAACTGCGACCTGGCCAAGATAAAGCATAGCAGTGTGAACAGACAACACAGAGTTACACATGGAGTAAACAATAAACAAGTCAATAACATGGTAGAAAAAAAAGAGAATCTATATACAATGTGTGCAAAAGGCATGAGGTAGGCAATAAATCGAATAATTACAATTTAGCAGATTAACACTGGAGTGATAAATCATCAGATGATCATGTGCAAGAAGAGATACTGGTGTGCAAAAGAGCAGAAAAGTAAATAAATAAAAGCAGTATGGGGGGTGAGGTAGGTAAATTGGGTGGGTAGTTTACAGATGGACTATGTACAGCTGCAGCGATCGGTTAGCTGCTCGGATAGCAGATTTTTAAAGTTGTTGAGGGAGATAAAAGTCTCCAACTTCAGAGATTTTTGCAATTTGTTCCAGTCGCAGGCAGCAGAGAACTGGAAGGAAAGGCGTCCAAATGAGGTTTTGGCTTTAGGGATGATCAGTGAGATACACCTGCTGGAGCGCGTGTTGCGGGTGGGTGTAGCCATCGTGACCAGTGAACTGAGATAAGGCGGCACTTTACCTAGCATAGCCTTGTAGATGACCTGGAGCCAGTGGGTCTGACGACGAACATGTAGCGAGGGCCAGCCGACTAGGGCATACAGGTCGCAGTGGTGGGTCGTATAAGGTGCTTTAGTAACAAAACGAATGGCACTGTGATAAACTGCATCCAGTTTGCTGAGTAGAGTATTGGAAGCTATTTTGTAGATGACATCGCCGAAGTCGAGGATCGGTAGGATAGTCAGTTTTACTAGGGTAAGTTTGGCGGCGTGAGTGAAGGAGGCTTTGTTGCGGAATAGAAAGCCGATTCTTGCTTTGATTTTGGATTGGAGATGTTTGATATGAGTCTGGAAGGAGAGTTTGCAGTCTAGCCAGACACCTAGGTACTTATAGATGTCCACATATTCTAGGTCGGAACCGTCCAGGGTGGTGATGCTAGTCGGGCGTGCGGGTGCAGGCAGCGAACGGTTGAAAAGCATGCATTTGGTTTTACTAGCGTTTAAGAGCAGTTGGAGGCCACGGAAGGAGTGTTGTATGGCATTGAAGCTCGTTTGGAGGTTAGATAGCACAGTGTCCAAAGAAGGGCCGGAAGTATATAGAATGGTGTCGTCTGCGTAGAGGTGGATCAGGGAATCGCCCGCAGCAAGAGCAACATCATTGATGTATACAGAGAAAAGAGTCGGCCCGAGAATTGAACCCTGTGGTACCCCCATAGAGACTGCCAGAGGACCGGACAACATGCCCTCCGATTTGACACACTGAACTCTGTCTGCAAAGTAGTTGGTGAACCAGGCAAGGCAGTCATTAGAAAAACCGAGGCTACTGAGTCTGCCGATAAGAATATGGTGATTGACAGAGTCGAAAGCCTTGGCCAGGTCGATGAAGACGGCTGCACAGTAATGTCTTTTATCGATGGCGGTTATGATATCGTTTAGTACCTTGAGCGTGGCTGAGGTGCACCCATGACCGGCTCGGAAACCGGATTGCACAGCGGAGAAGGTACGGTGGGATTCGAGATGGTCAGTGATCTGTTTGTTGACTTGGCTTTCGAAGACCTTAGATAGGCAGGGCAGGATGGATATAGGTCTGTAACAGTTTGGGTCCAGGGTGTCTCCCCCTTTGAAGAGGGGGATGACCGCGGCAGCTTTCCAATCCTTGGGGATCTCAGATGATACGAAGGAGAGGTTGAACAGGCTGGTGATAGGGGGTGCGACAATGGCGGCGGACAGTTTCAGAAATAGGGGGTCCAGATTGTCAAGCCCAGCTGATTTGTATGGGTCCAGGTTTTCCAGCTCTTTCAGAACATCTGCTATCTGGATTTGGGTAAAGGAGAAGCTGGGGAGGCTTGGGCGAGTAGCAGCGGGGGGGGCGGGGCTGTTGGCCAAGGTTGGAGTCGCCAGGAGGAAGGCATGGCCAGCCATTGAGAAATGCTTGTTGAAGTCTTCGATTATCACGGATTTATCGGTGGTGACCGTGTTACCTAGCCTCAGTGCAGTGGACAGCTGGGAGGAGGTGCTCTTGTTCTCCATGGACTTTACAGTATCCCAGAACTTTTTGGAGTTAGAGCTACAGGATGCAAATTTCTGCTTGAAAAAGCTGGCCTTTGCTTTCCTGACTGACTGCGTGTATTGGTTCCTGACTTCCCTGAACAGTTGCATATCGCGGGGGCTCTTCGATGCTATTGCAGTTCGCCACAGGATGTTTTTGTGCTGGTCGAGGGCAGTCAGGTCTGGAGTGAACCAAGGGCTATATCTGTTCTTGGTTCTGCATTTTTTGAACGGAGCATGCTTGTCTAATATGGTGAGGAAGTAACATTTAAAGAATGACCAGGCATCCTCAACTGACGGGATGAGGTCAATATCCTTCCAGGGTACCCGGGCCAGGTCGATTAGAAAGGCCTGCTCGCAGAAGTCTTTTAGGGAGCGTTTGACAGTGATGAGGGGTGGTCGTTTGACCGCGGACCCGTGGCGTATACAGGCAATGAGGCAGTGATCGCTGAGATCTTGATTGAAGACAGCAAAGGTGTATTTGGAGGGCAGGTTGGTCAGGATAATGTCTATTAGGGTGCCCATGTTTACGGATTTAGGGTTGTACCTGGTGGGTTCCTTGATGATTTGTGTGAGATTGAGGGCATCAAGCTTGGATTGTAGGACTGCCGGGGTGTTAAGCATATCCCAGTTTAGGTCACCTAACAGAACAAACTCTGAAGCTAGATGGGGAGCGATCAATTCACAGATGGTGTCCAGGGCACAGCTGGGAGCTGAGGGGGGTCGGTAGCAGGCGGCAACAGTGAGAGACTTATTTCTGGAGAGATTAATTTTTAAAATTAGAAGTTCGAACTGTTTGGGCATAGACCTGGAAAGTATGACAGAAGTTTGCAGGCTATCTCTGCAGTAGATTGCAACTCCTCCCCCTTTGGCAGTTCTATCTTGACGGAAAGTGTTATAGTTGGGTATGGAAATATGTCCCTCCCTTTTGCTCCTTCCCTATATATGTCACTCCCTTTGGTTCCTTCCCTATATATGTCACTCCCTTTGGCTCCTTCCCTATATATGTCACTCCCTTTGGTTCTTTCCCTATATATGTCACTCCCTTTGGCTCCTTCCCTATATATGTCACTCCCTTTGGTTCCTTCCCTATATTTGTCACTCCCTTTGGTTCCTGCCCTATATATGTCACTCCCTTTGGTTCCTTCTCTATATATGTCCCTACCTTTGGCTCCTTCCCTATATATGTCACTCCCTTTGGTTCCTTCCCTATATTTGTCACTCCCTTTGGTTCCTTCCCTATATAGTCACTCCCTTTGGTTCCTGCCCTATATATGTCACTCCCTTTGGCTCCTTCCCTATATATGTCACTCCCTTTGGCTCCTTCCCTATATATGTCACTCCCTTTGGTTCATTCCCTATATATGTCACTCCCTTTGGTTCCTTCCCTATATATGTCACTCCCTTTGGCTCCTACCCTATATATGTCACTCCCTTTGGCTCCTTCCCTATATATGTCACTCCCTTTGGCTCCTTCCCTATATATGTCACTCCCTTTGGCTCCTACCCTATATATGTCACTCCCTTTGGTTCCTTCCCTATATATGTCCCTCCCTTTGGTTCCTTCCCTATATATGTCACTCCCTTTTGTTCCTTCCCTATATATGTCACTCCCTTTGGTTCCTTCCCTATATATGTCACTCCCTTTGGCTCCTACCCTATATATGTCACTCCCTTTGGCTCCTTCCCTATATATGTCCCTCCCTTCTGCTCCTTCCCTATATATGTCACTCCCTTTGGTTCCTTCCCTATATATGTCACTCCCTTTGGCTCCTTCCCTATATATGTCACTCCCTTTGGTTCTTTCCCTATATATGTCACTCCCTTTGGCTCCTTCCCTATATATGTCACTCCCTTTGGTTCCTTCCCTATATTTGTCACTCCCTTTGGTTCCTGCCCTATATATGTCACTCCCTTTGGTTCCTTCTCTATATATGTCCCTACCTTTGGCTCCTTCCCTATATATGTCACTCCCTTTGGTTCCTTCCCTATATTTGTCACTCCCTTTGGTTCCTTCCCTATATAGTCACTCCCTTTGGTTCCTGCCCTATATATGTCACTCCCTTTGGCTCCTTCCCTATATATGTCACTCCCTTTGGCTCCTTTCCTATATATGTCACTCCCTTTGGTTCATTCCCTATATATGTCACTCCCTTTGGTTCCTTCCCTATTTATGTCACTCCCTTTGGCTCCTACCCTATATATGTCACTCCCTTTGGCTCCTTCCCTATATATATCCCTCCCTTTTGCTCCTTCCCTATATATGTCACTCCCTTTGGTTCCTTCCCTATATATGTCACTCCCTTTGGTTCCTTCCCTATATATGTCACTCCCTTTGGCTCCTACCCTATATATGTCACTCCCTTTGGCTCCTTCCCTATATATGTCACTCCCTTTGGCTCCTACCCTATATATGTCACTCCCTTTGGTTCCTTCCTTATATATGTCCCTCCCTTTGGTTCCTTCCCTATATATGTCACTCCCTTTTGTTCCTTCCCTATATATGTCACTCCCTTTGGCTCCTTCCCTATATATGTCCCTCCCTTTGGTTCCTTCCTTATATATGTCCCTCCCTTTGGTTCCTTCCCTATATATGTCACTCCCTTTGGCTCCTTCCCTATATATGTCCCTCCCTTTGGTTCCTTCCCTATATATGTCACTCCCTTTGGCTCCTTCCCTATATATGTCACTCCCTTTGGTTCCTTCCCCAGGCGTCATTGTTTCTGTGTCATGTCTGTGCGTTGTTCGTGTTTCTTGTTTTGTATTATGTTGTGTTAATTTATTAAAACACTCACTCCCTGCTCTTGCTTCCCGACTCACAGTGCACATCATTACAGTGGTTCTCATCAGAGCCAGTTTCATCATGGCGCTTGATGGTTTTTGCGAATGCACTTGAAGAAACTTTCAAAGTTCTTGAAATTTTCCGGATTGACTGACTGACCTTCATGTCTTAAAATAATGATGGATTGTCATTTCTCTTTGACTTGGTCTTTTACCAAATAGGGCTGTTTTCTGTATCCCACCCCTACCTTGTCACAACACAACTGATTGGCTCAAACGCATTAAGATGGAAAGAAATTCACACCTGTTAATTGAAATGCATTCCAGGTTACTACCTCATGAAGCTGGTTGAGAAAATGCCAAGAGTGTGCAAAGCTGTCATCAAGGCAAAGGGTGGCTACTTTGAAGAATCTCAAATCTAAAATTTATTTAGATTTGTTTAACACTTTCTTTGGTTACTACATGATTCCATATGTGTTATTTCATAGTTTGTGTTGTCTTCACTATTATTCTACAATGTAGAAAATAGTAAAAATGAAAGGAAAACCCTTGAATGAGTAGGTGTGTAACAAACTTTTGACAGGTACTGTACATACAACTGAAATGGTGTAGCTGACAGCCTTTTTTGGCGACCATCTCCAAAGTTTATGTGGCAGACATTACAATGTTGTTGAACACTATATATAGTTGGAAATGCACTACACTGCCAGGTCCAACGTGTAGATTAGGGCAACAACACATCTGATGGAGTCAAAGTAACAGATTTCACAGGATGAAGCATGTGACCTGTGACTGGCTAAATTAGCGTCTGCCTTCCCTCCCTCCTACTGACAACATGTGTTTGTGTTCACCGTGGAATCACTGTTTGACAAACCTCCCACTTTTTAGCCGAGGATTCAATCCAATCGCGCTTTGTACGCTTATGAACTTTTTTTTTTAAGGCAATGTGTCTGCGTTCACGGAGATTCACCATAAACGTGGCATATGTCAGTTTAACTGGAAATTATGTTTAAAATGACGCATTGTTCAAATCGGTGATCGGATTGAATCCCGACCTTAGACATTGAGCCAAAACAACACTTGTGTTTTGTTTTTATAGATTATTGAGATTTGGCAAGATGTTTTGATAACTATAATAATATAATATATATATAATAGATCTATAAATACTCTATTTAGGTTATAAGGGCACATACACTGAATAAAAATATAAACGAAACATGTAAAGTGTTGGTATGTTTCATAAGCTGAAATAAAAGATCCCCAAAATTTTACATGCGCACAAAAAGCTTATTTCTCAAAATTTGAGTGCACAAATTTGTTTACAGCCCGGTTAGTGAGCATTTTTCCTTTGCCAAGATAATCCATCCACCAAAAGGCCACTCTAAAATGTGCAGTTTTGTCACACAACACAATGCCACAAATGTCTCAAGTTTTGAGGGAGCGTGCAATTGGCATGCTGACTGCAGGAATGTCCGCCAGAGAATTGAATGTTCATTTCTCTACCATAAGCCGCCTCCAACGTCGTTTTAGAGAATTTGGCAGTGGGTCCAACCAGCCTTACAACCACAGATAACATGTATGGCGTTGTGTGGGCGAGTGGTTTGCTGAACGTTGTGAACAGAGTGCCCGATGGTGGTGGTGGGGTTATGGTATGGGGCAGGCATAAGCTACGGACAACGAACACAATTGCATTTTATCGATTTTTTTTTTAAGGTATCTGTGACCAACAAATGCATATGTGTATTCCCAGTCATGTGAAATCCATAGATTACGGCCTAATTAAGTTATTTAAATTGAGTGATTTCCTCATATGAACTGTAACTCAGTAAAATCTTAGAAATTGTTGCATGTTGCCGTTTATAATTTTGTTAAAGTATATTTGCTAATTACAAGCTCATTGTCATGACACTTTATCAGAAAATATATAAAAAAAGAGTAGCTTACTTTATAAAAGAAAATGCTATAAGTATGTTTAAATTATATAATAGCAAAGCTAATTGTATTTTGTTTGTAAATGTAAGCAGGGGCATTCCATACAGAAGAAAGAGTATCTATGAGAAAACCCCCAATTTACTGTTAAGTTATGTGTCTAATAAAGGTGTTATAATTATATTTATGATTACAGTAATTGTTTTGTTTTGCACGTACCGCACCATCAAATCTTAAACTATTAAAAGCACATACCAACAACTCAAATGTCAATCTCAGAATAAATACATTTTCCCCCATGGCATGGGCTCTCTCTAAAGGTTTTCAATACAATAATTCTCAAATCCTTCAATTACAAACATAGTTCAATAGAACACATAACAGAAACACTGTCTTTTATGGTGGCCTAATATCCCTTAGTCGATTAACTGGAGGAGAAAAGAGGAGCTGAGTGAGAGGATGACATCATACCTTCTCCTCTTGGTAGTTGTCATGTTGAGATGGACTATAATGCGCCTGCCTGGTTATTGAACTGCCTGGTTGTTGAACTGCCTGGTTGTTGAACTGCCTGGTTGTTGAACGGCCTGGTTGTTGAACAGCCTGGTTGTTGAACAGCTGGTTATTGAACTGTATGGTTATTGAACGGCCTGGTTATTGAACTGCTGGTTATTGAACGGCCTGGTTATTGAACAGCTGGTTATTGAACTGCCTGGTTATTGAACTGCATGGTTATTGAATGCCTGGTTATTGACCAGCTGGTTATTGAACGGCCTGGTTATTGAACCGCCTGGTTATTGAACTGCATGGTTATTGAACGACCTGGTTATTGAACTGCTGGTTATTGAACGGCCTGGTTATTGAACTGCCTGGTTATTGAACTGCTGGTTATTGAACGGCCTGGTTATTGAACAGCTGGTTATTGAACGGCCTGGTTATTGAACGGACTGGTTATTGAACGGCCTGGTTATTGAACTGCCTGGCTTAGCAGTGTCTGAAATGGCGTCCCTAGTCTCTATATAGTTCACTACTAGGGCAATGGCACCTTATGGGCCTTTTCATCTGGTCCACAGTAGTGCACTATGAGAGCACGTGATGCCGCGGAGCTGAACAGACGTTAACAAACCGAGCTCTTCAAAGTTATCCTATTATTACCTAAATAACAACGTTGAAGCAATATTCTAACACCGGCTGATAAACTGTTCAGTACTTACCTTCACAAAGAGCCTTGGACCTCCGGCCGAGAGACAAGAAGGACGACCAAAACTTTGTTGAATCTCAAGATAATGACAACGCCACAGTTAGCAAGATTAGCCTTAGCCCTCATAACTCAGATGACAGTTCCAGACTTTTGCTCTTAGCCAGCCTCTTCCCGAGTCTGCCGGCATGCTCGCTACTCTCCTCCAGGAAATTCAAGATGGTAACAAAGATCTTCGAAAATTGACAAGAAATCGGTTGAACTCCATTCTTCCGTTGACGTCCTGAAATCCTCCCTGAATGATCTCCTTTTGAGAAAGACTGAGGCTGAGTTACACATTAGCACAGTTGAAGATACTTGACATGACCAGGTTATGAAACAGCTGCAAAAAGGACTATGTCTATCTCAAAAACAAGGTAAACCAGATGGAGAACCAGAGCCACCGTAGTAATATCCATGTGGTGGGATTGAACGAGGACAGCGAGGGTCGTGACCCGGTCCGTTTCTTCACTCAATGGATCCCTGATGTTCTAGGCATAACCAACTTCACCAAGCCGCTGGAAATCGAACGCGCCCACAGAACCTCAACACCGAAGCCCACGCCAGATGAGCCCCCACAGGCCTTCCTGATTAGGTTCCTCCGTTTCCAAGACGGGGAGAAGATACTGCGACTCGCAAGAGCCAAAGGAAACGTCACCATCGATGGTAAGAGGGTCAGCCTTTTCCCGGAATATGAGCGCGGATCTCGCCAAACGTCGCAAGCAGTATAAACCAGCCGCCAATGCACTGAAGGAGAACGGCATCACCTGCTACCTCATCCACCCTACGCGGATGAAAGTTCAGTACAATGGCCAAAGCCATCTCTTCGACACACCGGCAGAAGTCTTCGCTTTTCTCCAATAATTGAAACGCGTTTGATTCACGAAGGTCTATCCGTGGGATAAGACGCAGTTTATTGTTTCTTCTTCTTCTCGTTTGTGCTGTCCTGGGACTGAACTGTCTAATGTCTACTTGGAATTTGAATCCGTTTACCCCGCGATTCGGTTGATCTGGACACAGTTTTTTCCCCCCGTGGTAAATTGTATTACATTTACAGGAGAGTATATCTTGGTTTTGTCAATATCCACTGGGTGAAGCAAATTAGTCGGCTTAGGCCCACTTCTGTTCCCCCCATTTATGTTTCTCCTCTCCTGAAAAGAGACTCAAACAGCCTTTATTGTTGACACTAAATATTCAGCCATAAATGTCTATTCACAACGTTTGTTTTCAACATAGAGAGCTCGTAGGTTTTAGTTTACGCTGGCAAGTAAGAGCAAGATGGAAAGCGAGCAACAACTACCAGTGTTTTCATGTTTGATTGTTGGGATTGTGGGTTTTAGTCTGACAATCAGCGTGGGTTTTAGTCTGACAATCAGCGTGGGTTTTAGTCTGACAATCAGCGTGGGTTTTAGTCTGACAATCAGCGTGGGTTTTAGTCTGACAATCAGCGTGGGTTTTAGTCTGACAATCAGCGTGGGTTTTAGTCTGACAATCAGCGTGGGTTTTAGTCTGACAATCAGCGTGGGTTTTAGTCTGACAATCAGCGTGGGTTTTAGTCTGACAATCAGCGTGGGTGGGTCTTCTATTTTTCTTTCTATGTTTAATGTAATTTCCTTCCTAAGCAGACACATAGGTCACTTCAGTGTTCAAACTAAAGTTGAAACATTACCTGACTATGTACATATGAGGGATTACCATTCGGTTACATATTTGAAACCCAACCCTATGCTTAATCCATTAAAATATGTCACATTCAACGTAAAAGGTCTTAACAGCCCGATTAAGAGGAAAAGAGTCTATACATACCTTAAGAAATGAAAGGCTGACATTGTGTTTTTACGAGAAACACATCTCACAGCCAGTGAAACACACAAAACACATCTCACAGCCAGTGAAACACACGAAACACATCTCACAGCCAGTGAAACACACGAAACACATCTCACAGCCAGTGAAACACATCTCACAGCCAGTGAAACACATCTCACAGCCAGTGAAACACACAAAACACATCTCACAGCCAGTGAAACACATCTCACAGCCAGTGAAACACATCTCACAGCCAGTGAAACACACAAAACACATCTCACAGCCAGTGAAACACACAAAACACATCTCACAGCCAGTGAAAGACACGAAACACATCTCACAGCCAGTGAAACACACGAAACACATCTCACAGCCAGTGAAACACATCTCACAGCCAGTGAAACACACAAAACACATCTCACAGCCAGTGAACACAAGAAACACATCTCACAGCCAGTGAACACAAGAAACACATCTCACAGCCAGTGAAACACACGAAACACATCTCACAGCCAGTGAAACACACAAAACACATCTCACAGCCAGTGAAACAAATCTCACAGCCAGTGAAACACACAAAACACATCTCACAGCCAGTGAACACAAGAAACACATCTCACAGCCAGTGAAACACACAAAACACATCTCACAGCCAGTGAAACAAATCTCACAGCCAGTGAAACACACGAAACACATCTCACAGCCAGTGAAACACATCTCACAGCCAGTGAAACACATCTCACAGCCAGTGAACACAAGAAACACATCTCACAGCCAGTGAAACACACAAAACACATCTCACAGCCAGTGAAACACATCTCACAGCCAGTGAAACACATCTCACAGCCAGTGAACACAAGAAACACATCTCACAGCCAGTGAAACACACGAAACACATGTCACAGCCAGTGAAACACACAAAACACATCTCACAGCCAGTGAAACACATCTCACAGCCAGTGAAACACATCTCACAGCCAGTGAACACAAGAAACACATCTCACAGCCAGTGAAACACACGAAACACATGTCACAGCCAGTGAAACACACGAAACACATCTCACAGCCAGTGAAACACATCTCACAGCCAGTGAAACACACAAAACACATCTCACAGCCAGTGAAACACACGAAACACATCTCACAGCCAGTGAAACACACGAAACACATCTCACAGCCAGTGAAACACACGAAACACATCTCACAGCCAGTGAAACACACGAAACACATCTCACAGCCAGTGAAACACATCTCACAGCCAGTGAACACACGAAACTAAAGAGGGAACGGGTAGGACAAGTTTTTGCGTCCTCTTTTAACTCTAAAGCAGGAAGAGGAACTGCACTTTTGATAAGTAGACAGATCCCCTTTCTGTGTCAGCAACACCATGTCTGATCCCTCGGGCAGGTTTGTTTTGGTGCAGGGGGACAAATGTTTTCAGAGTCTTGGACCCTATTGAATATTTATGCTTCTAACTTCGATGACCGTATGTTTATTCAGAATGTCTTCCTTCAGGTTGCTCAAGCACCACCAGGATGGCTACTGGTTGGAGGAGATTTAAATGTTTTGATTAGATACAGTTCTTGATAGGTCCTCTGATAAACCCTCACTTCTTACCAAAGCCAGCAAGCTCAACATGTCATTCATGAAGGATCTTAATTTACTAGACATCTGGAAACAAACGCACCCACAGGATAGGGACTACTGTTTTATTCAAACCCACACAACACACACACACACGCATAGATAACTTTTTGCTATCAACCCAACTGTTTCATAGAGTGTTAGATACAGAGTATCTCCCCAGATTGCTTAGTGAATATTCCCCTCTGGTATTATCAATCTCTATTCCTACTAAATGGACTATATAGATGGAGACTAAATTCTGTGCATTCATCAAAGAGCAGATCAATATTTTTACTTTGACAAACAAACCCTCTGCGCTTGACAGTTTCATTCTTTGGGACGCATTGAAAGCCTATCTAAGGGGACAGATCATTGCCTATACTATCTGAAATCTCCTTGCTAGAGAAAACCTACCAAAGAGGCCCGACTAAAGACCTATACAGGCCTTTGGTAAATAAAAAACTGAAATCTAATACTCTGAACACATCTCAAACTGAGGGACATCACTAAATCAAAACAGCGTTACTACGAGCTTGGAGAGAAAGCACACAAAGTATTGGCATGGCAACTGAAAGCAGAGGAAAGTAAGAGGTGTCACGATCGTGTGGAAGAGATTCGGACCAAAACGCAGCATGAGGAAAATAAGCCATCTTCTTTTAATAAATGAACGAAGATGAACATGAAGCGAAAACACTATACAAACAAACAAAAAACAACAAATGATCGTGAAGCTAAATAACGCAAGTGCACAGACAAGCAACAAACGTTAAACAAGACAACTACCCACAAAAGCCTACTGCCTATGGCTACCTTAAATATGGCTCCCAATCAGAGACAAATGAATGACAGCTGTCTCTGATTGAGACCCAATCTAGGCAGCCATAGACATAACTAGACAACCTCACAATTATCTATCCCATACACAATACAACACCCATAGACTAAACAAAACACACACAACATACAATGCCCACCCCAACTCACGCCCTGACCAACTAAACATAATCAAAATAACATAAAAATAGGTCAGGAACGTGACATAACCCCCCCCTCAAGGTGCGTACTCCGAACGCACCACCAAAAGTCTAGGGGAGGGTCTGGGTGGGCATCTGTCCACGGTGGTGGCTCCGGCTCTGGACGCTGCCCTCACACCACCATAGTCACTCCCCGCTTCCGTATCCCCCCCCCAATGACCACCCTCCAACTAAACCCACCTAACTGAAGGGGCAGCATCGGGATAAGGGGCAGCACCGGGATAAGGGGCAACACCGGGATGAGGGACGGCAGCTCCGGGCTGAGGGACGGCAGCTCCGGGCTGAGGGATGGCAGCTCCGGGCTGGCTGGCGGATCCTGGCTGGCTGGCTCTGGCTGGTCATGGCTGGCTGACGGCTCTGGCTGGTCATGGCTGGCTGACGGCTCTGGCTGGTCATGGCTGGCTGACGGCTCTGGCTGGTCATGGCTGGCTGACGGCTCTGGCTGGTCATGGCTCGCTGACGGCTCTGGCTGGTCATGGCTCGCTGACGGCTCTGGCTGATCCGGTCTGGCGGAAGGCTCTGGCTGATCCGGTCTGGCGGAAGGCTCTGGCTGATCCGGTCTGGCGGAAGGCTCTGGCTGATCCGGTCTGGCGGAAGGCTCTGGCTGATCCGGTCTGGCGGAAGGCTCTGGCTGATCCGGTCTGGCGGAAGGCTCTGGCTGATCCGGTCTGGCGGAAGGCTCTGGCTGATCCGGTCTGGCGGACGGCTCTAGCGGCTCCTGTCTGGCGGACGGCTCTAGCGGCTCCTGTCTGGCGGACGGCTCTGTAGGCTCATGGCAGACGGGCGGCTTTGCAGGCTCATGGCAGACGGGCGGCTTTGCAGGCTCATGGCAGACGGACAGTTCAGACGGCGTAGGGCAGACGGGCAGTTCAGACGCCGCTGGGCAGACGGGCAGTTCAGGCGCCGCTGGGCAGACGGGCAGTTCAGGCGCCGCTGGGCAGACGGGCAGTTCAGGCGCCGCTGGGCAGACGGCAGACTCTGGCCGGCTGAGACGCACTGTAGGCCTGGTGCGTGGTACCGGAACTGGAGGTACCGGGCTAAGGACACGCACCTTCAGGCTAGTGCGGGGAACAACAACAGGGCACACTGGACTCTCGTGGCGCACTCTAGGCCTGGTGCGTGGTACCGGAACTGGAGGTACCGGGCTGAGGGCACGCACCTCAGGGCGAGTGCGGGGAGAAGGAACAGTGCGTACAGGGCTCTGGAGACGCACAGGAGGCTTGGTGCGTGGTGCCGGAACTGGAGGCACTGGGCTGGAGACACGCACCATAGGGAGAGTGCGTGGAGGAGGAACAGGGCTCTGGAGATGCACTGGAAGCCTGGTGCGTGGTGTAGGCACTGGTGGTACTGAGCTGGGGTGGGAAGGTGGCGCCGGATATACCGGACCGTGAAGGAGGACACGTGCTCTTGAGCACCGAGCCTCCCCAACCTTACCAGGTTGAATGGTCCCCGTAGCCCTACCAGTGCGGCGAGGTGGAATAGCCCGCACTGGGCTATGCAGGCGAACCGGGGACACCACCTGTAAGGCCGGTGCCATGTACACCGGCCCGAGGAGACGTACTGGAGGCCAGATACGTTGGGCCGGCTTCATGGCATCCGGCTCGATGCCCAACCTAGCCCTCCCAGTGCGGCAAGGTGGAATAGCCCGCACTGGGCTAAGCACGCGTACTGGGGACACCGTGCGCTTTACCGCATAACACGGTGTCTGACCAGTACGACGCCCTCTTACTCCACGGTAAGCCCGGGGAGTTGGCTCAGGTATCCAACCCGGCTTCGCCACACTCCCCTTTAGCCCCCCCCCCAATAAATTTTTGGGTGTTACTCACGGGCTTTTCAGGCTTCCGTGCAAGACGCGTCCCCTCATAACTCCGGTTCTTCACTCCGGTAGCCTCTGCTCTCCTCAGTGCCTCCAGCTGTTCCCATGGGAGGCGATCCCTTCCAGCCAGGATCTCCTCCCATGTGTAGCAACCTTTACCGTCCAAAACATCCTCCCATGTCCATGAGTCCTGTTTACTTTGCCGCTGTTGTTGGTTCCGCTCTCGCTGCTTGATCCTGTTGTGGTGGGTAGTTCTGTCACGATCGTGTGGAAGAGATTCGGACCAAAACGCAGCATGAGGAAAATAAGCCATCTTCTTTTAATAAATGAACGAAGATGAACATGAAACGAAAACACTATACAAACAAACAAAAAACAACAAATGATCGTGAAGCTAAATAACGCAAGTGCACAGACAAGCAACAAACGTTAAACAAGACAACTACCCACAAAAGCCTACTGCCTATGGCTACCTTAAATATGGCTCCCAATCAGAGACAAATGAATGACAGCTGTCTCTGATTGAGACCCAATCTAGGCAGCCATAGACATAACTAGACAACCTCACAATTATCTATCCCATACACAATACAACACCCATAGACTAAACAAAACACACACAACATACAATGCCCACCCCAACTCACGCCCTGACCAACTAAACATAATCAAAATAACATAAAAATAGGTCAGGAACGTGACAAGAGGACATGTAATGCTATAGAAACGGTTACTAATGAGATCTTTCGACTCTACTGACATGAATGATACTTTTAAGAAATATTACAGGGACCTCTATACTTCCCAATCAAGCGATGATCTATCAGAGATCGACTCTTTTCTCTTCTCTGTCAACCTCCCATACCTGTCAGAGGAAGACAGAGAGCGCCTGAGTGAACTGCTCTCAGTCCTTCAATTGTTGGAGGCAATTAAATCCTTACCTTCTAATGAATCTCCTGGGAAGGATGGCTTCCCTGCAGAGTTCTATAAATAATTTAAGGAGCTGTTGGTACCTTACCTTATGGAGGTACTTAAAAAGAGCCGGGGAAGACAACTGCTTTCCAGAGTCTTTCTCTCAAACTGTGATTACAGTAATTCACAACAAAGGGAAAAACCCACTAAATGTGCGCCTCCTATAGACCAATCTCTCTCCTAAATATAGATCGTAAACTGGTCACCAAGATGCTATCTAAGAGACTGGAGTTATGTCTCCCCCTGCTGGTCAACCCAGATCAGACTGGCTTCATAATTAATAGATTGTCCTCCAATAATCTCAGAAGGTTCTTTGATATAATTCACCTTGCTAACAAAAACAAAATGACTAGTGTCGCAGTCTACCTCGACGCCGAAAAGGCCTTTGATATGGTCAAATGGCCATATCTCTTTCGCGTCTTGGAAAAGTTTGGTTTATGTACCGTGTTTGTAAATTTCATAAAATCACTCTACAAATCTCCTAAAACTAGGATTGCTACCAATGGGATTACTTCCTCCTCTTTCTCTCTCTATAGGGGGAACAGACAAGGTTGCCCAATTAGCCCTCACCTCTTCGCCCTCACCATCAAACCGTTGGCTGAGGCTATTAGAACGTGCCCTGACATACATGGCTTTGAGGTGGGCCCCCATACCCATAAGTCTCTTTTAGGTTTTCTTGAGTAAAGCAGCTCCAAAATGCAGGTGTTTCAGCCTAGCTCAGCGCTTTCTGTGGTGGTGGGGCGGGCCAGCAGAAAATAGGAGCATTGCGCCGTGATTGGCTCAGTATTCTGTCACTCACGGAACCTTGCGCAATCGCCTAGCTTCAGTCCTTTAGTAATGGTAGACATCCAAAATGTCAGCCCTTTGGGTCCTACCATAGAGTTATATTACAAGTGCTCTTCCAAGAAGGCTCAAGGTCATTGGCCACAGAAATGACGTCAAATCCCATTATATCTACAGTAGCTTTGATTGGACTGATCATGTCAACATCATACTTTCACAATCTTAGCTAGCAGTCATCATTGTGAAACAAGTCTCCTGGCAAATATTTTTTAATCCTTGTCTTATAAAGATAAATACTGAAGAGAAAATATAGATAAAACGTATCGGTGCTCGTCGGCCATTGGACATAAACATTACACAACAAGTTGGAAATCGCAAATTCAACAATGAGTGGTTTGGACGGAATCAGTAACAGTGGCTAACTACAAGCATTGCAACTGGGAAGTTAGACTGGGAAAAAAACGTTTTGAACGGTCATCCAACTTGGAATTGTAAACATTTTTCTTTGATGACAAAATTTGCCAATGAAGGACCGTCGCGTGCACAACAAGGTGAGTCCCAAAATGTCTGCCGTGCTGCTGCATGAATGATGTAATACGCCAGGGAGATATGGGCAGCCATATCAGATGTGTTTTTTAAAAACGTTTTGAGGCACCGCTTGTCGCCGTTAATAGTGCAATTAATGTATTGTTTAGCGTTGTGTAGTGGCTTTGCTGGCATGCATCTACATTTTTGTAAAAAAATATTAAAAGAATTGGTGGGGGAGTTTGCCCCATGCTAAAATAACTGTATGTAAGGACTTGGTGTATTTATTAGGGTCCCTAATGAGCTGCTGCCAAGGCAACGGCTACTCATCCTGGGGTCTAAACAGGAAACAAACACAAAAATAAAATACATAATATACAGAAATATACACAGCACTACATTTACATTACAATTTAGTCATTCAGCAGACCCTCCCATCCATTGCGACTTACAGCTAGTGTATTAATCTTAGGATAGCCAGGCAAGACAACCATATATGACAGTAAGTCAAATCACATTTTATTGATCACATACACATGGTTAGCAGATGTTAATGCGAGTGTAGCGAAATGCTTGTGCTTCTAGTTCCGGCAGTGCAGCAATATCTAACATGTAATCTAACAATTCCACAACAACTACCTAATGCACGCAAATCTAAGTAAAGGATTGGAATAAGAATATATACTTATAAATATATGGATGAGCGATGGCCGAGCGGCATAGGCAAGATGCAATAGATGGTATAAAATGCGAGATATGTAAACATTATTAAAGTGACTAGTGATCCATTTATTAAAGTGGCCAATGATTTCACGTTTGTATGTAGGCAGCCTCTCTGTGTTAGTGATGGCTGTTGAACAGTCTGATGGTATCATATACAAAATGCATAAAAAGGTGTGTCTTCACAGTCCCCGTTCTTTTATCTGATTTTTGAATCTGGTTTTATTGCTAACTTGAGTTACCTGGGGGATGGTAGAGAGTTCCATTTAGTTACCTGGGGGATGGTAGAGAGTTAAATTTAGTTACCTGGGGGATGGCAGAGAGTTCCATTTAGTTACCTGGGGGATGGTAGAGAGTTCCATTTAGTTACCTGGGGGATGGTAGAGAGTTCCATTTAGTTACCTGGGGGATGGTAGAGAGTTCCATTTAGTTACCTGGGGGATGGTAGAGAGTTCCATTTAGTTACCTGGGGGATGGTAGAGAGTTCCATTTAGTTACCTGGGGGATGGTAGAGAGTTCCATTTAGTTACCTGGGGGATGGCAGAGAGTTCCATTTCGTTACCTGGTGATGGTAGAGAGTTCCATTTAGTTACCTGGTGATGGCAGAGAGTTCCATTTAGTTACCTGGGGGATGGTAGAGAGTTCCATTTAGTTACCTGGGGGATGGCAGAGAGTTCCATTTAGTTACCTGGGGGATGGTAGAGAGTTCCATTTAGTTACCTGGGGGATGGTAGAGAGTTCCATTTAGTTACCTGGGGGATGGTAGAGAGTTCCATTTAGTTACCTGGGGGATGGCAGAGAGTTCCATTTAGTTACCTGGGGGATGGTAGAGAGTTCCATTTAGTTACCTGGGGGATGGTAGAGAGTTCCATTTAGTTACCTGGGGGATGGCAGAGAGTTCCATTTAGTTACCTGGGGGATGGTAGAGAGTTCCATTTAGTTACCTGGGGGATGGTAGAGAGTTCCATTTAGTTACCTGGGGGATGGTAGAGAGTTCCATTTAGTTACCTGGGGGATGGTATAGAGTTCCATTTAGTTACCTGGGGGATGGTATAGAGTTCCATTTAGTTACCTGGGGGATGGTAGAGAGTTCCATTTAGTTACCTGGGGGATGGTAGAGAGTTCCATTTAGTTACCTGGGGGATGGCAGAGAGTTCCATTTAGTTACCTGGGGGATGGTAGAGAGTTCCATTTAGTTACCTGGGGGATGGTAGAGAGTTCCATTTAGTTACCTGGGGGATTGTATAGAGTTCCATTTAGTTACCTGGGGGATGGTATAGAGTTCCATTTAGTTACCTGGGGGATGGTAGAGAGTTAAATTTAGTTACCTGGGGGATGGTAGAGAGTTCCATTTAGTTACCTGGGGGATGGTAGAGAGTTCCATTTAGTTACCTGGGGGATGGTAGAGAGTTCCATTTAGTTACCTGGGGGATGGTAGAGAGTTCCATTTAGTTACCTGGTGATGGCAGAGAGTTCCATTTAGTTACCTGGGGGATGGTAGAGAGTTCCATTTAGTTACCTGGTGATGGTAGAGAGTTCCATTTAGTTACCTGGTGATGGTAGAGAGTTCCATTTAGTTACCTGGGGGATGGCAGAGAGTTCCATTTAGTTACCTGGGGGATGGTAGAGAGTTCCATTTAGTTACCTGGTGATGGCAGAGAGTTCCATTTAGTTACCTGGTGATGGCAGAGAGTTCCATTTAGTTACCTGGGGATGGTAGAGAGTTCCATTTAGTTACCTGGGGGATGGTAGAGAGTTCCATTTAGTTACCTGGTGATGGCAGAGAGTTCCATTTAGTTACCTGGGGGATGGTAGAGAGTTCCATTTAGTTACCTGGTGATGGTAGAGAGTTCCATTTAGTTACCTGGTGATGGCAGAGAGTTCCATTTAGTTACCTGGGGGATGGTAGAGAGTTCCATTTAGTTACCTGGGGAATGGCAGAGAGTTCCATTTAGTTACCTGGGGGATGGTAGAGAGTTCCATTTAGTTACCTGGGGGATGGTAGAGAGTTCCATTTAGTTACCTGGGGGATGGCTGAGAGTTCCATTTAGTTACCTGGTGATGGTAGAGAGTTCCATTTAGTTACCTGGGGGATGGCAGAGAGTTCCATTTAGTTACCTGGGGGATGGTAGAGAGTTCCATTTAGTTACCTGGGGGATGGTATAGAGTTCCATTTAGTTACCTGGGGGATGGCAGAGAGTTCCATTTAGTTACCTGGGGGATGGTAGAGAGTTCCATTTAGTTACCTGGGGGATGGTAGAGAGTTCCATTTAGTTACCTGGGGGATGGTAGAGAGTTCCATTTAGTTACCTGGGGGATGGTATAGAGTTCCATTTAGTTACCTGGGGGATGGTATAGAGTTCCATTTAGTTACCTGGGGGATGGTAGAGAGTTCCATTTAGTTACCTGGGGGATGGTAGAGAGTTCCATTTAGTTACCTGGGGGATGGTAGAGAGTTCCATTTAGTTACCTGGGGGATGGTAGAGAGTTTCATTTAGTTACCTGGGGGATGGCAGAGAGTTCCATTTAGTTACCTGGTGATGGTAGAGAGTTCCATTTAGTTACCTGGTGATGGCAGAGAGTTCCATTTAGTTACCTGGGGGATGGTAGAGAGTTCCATTTAGTTACCTGGGGGATGGCAGAGAGTTCCATTTAGTTACCTGGGGGATGGTAGAGAGTTCCATTTAGTTACCTGGGGGATGGTAGAGAGTTCCATTTAGTTACCTGGGGGATGGTAGAGAGTTCCATTTAGTTACCTGGGGGATGGCAGAGAGTTCCATTTAGTTACCTGGGGGATGGTAGAGAGTTCCATTTAGTTACCTGGGGGATGGTAGAGAGTTCCATTTAGTTACCTGGGGGATGGCAGAGAGTTCCATTTAGTTACCTGGGGGATGGTAGAGAGTTCCATTTAGTTACCTGGGGGATGGTAGAGAGTTCCATTTAGTTACCTGGGGGATGGTAGAGAGTTCCATTTAGTTACCTGGGGGATGGTAGAGAGTTCCATTTAGTTACCTGGGGGATGGTATAGAGTTCCATTTAGTTACCTGGGGGATGGTATAGAGTTCCATTTAGTTACCTGGGGGATGGTAGAGAGTTCCATTTAGTTACCTGGGGGATGGTAGAGAGTTCCATTTAGTTACCTGGGGGATGGTAGAGAGTTCCATTTAGTTACCTGGGGGATGGTAGAGAGTTCCATTTAGTTACCTGGGGGATGGTATAGAGTTCCATTTAGTTACCTGGGGGATGGTATAGAGTTCCATTTAGTTACCTGGGGGATGGTAGAGAGTTACATTTAGTTACCTGGGGGATGGTAGAGAGTTCCATTTAGTTACCTGGGGGATGGTAGAGAGTTCCATTTAGTTACCTGGGGGATGGTAGAGAGTTCCATTTAGTTACCTGGGGGATGGTAGAGAGTTCCATTTAGTTACCTGGTGATGGCAGAGAGTTCCATTTAGTTACCTGGGGGATGGTAGAGAGTTCCATTTAGTTACCTGGTGATGGTAGAGAGTTCCATTTAGTTACCTGGGGGATGGTAGAGAGTTCCATTTAGTTACCTGGGGGATGGCAGAGAGTTCCATTTAGTTACCTGGGGGATGGTAGAGAGTTCCATTTAGTTACCTGGTGATGGCAGAGAGTTCCATTTAGTTACCTGGTGATGGCAGAGAGTTCCATTTAGTTACCTGGGGATGGTAGAGAGTTCCATTTAGTTACCTGGGGGATGGTAGAGAGTTCCATTTAGTTACCTGGGTGATGGCAGAGAGTTCCATTTAGTTACCTGGGGGATGGTAGAGAGTTCCATTTAGTTACCTGGGGGATGGTAGAGAGTTCCATTTAGTTACCTGGTGATGGCAGAGAGTTCCATTTAGTTACCTGGGGGATGGTAGAGAGTTCCATTTAGTTACCTGGGGAATGGCAGAGAGTTCCATTTAGTTACCTGGGGGATGGTAGAGAGTTCCATTTAGTTACCTGGGGGATGGTAGAGAGTTCCATTTAGTTACCTGGGGGATGGCAGAGAGTTCCATTTAGTTACCTGGGGGATGGTAGAGAGTTCCATTTAGTTACCTGGGGGATGGTAGAGAGTTCCATTTAGTTACCTGGGGAATGGCAGAGAGTTCCATTTAGTTACCTGGGGGATGGTAGAGAGTTCCATTTAGTTACCTGGGGGATGGTAGAGAGTTCCATTTAGTTACCTGGGGGATGGCTGAGAGTTCCATTTAGTTACCTGGTGATGGTAGAGAGTTCCATTTAGTTACCTGGGGGATGGCAGAGAGTTCCATTTAGTTACCTGGGGGATGGTAGAGAGTTCCATTTAGTTACCTTGGGGATGGTATAGAGTTCCATTTAGTTACCTGGGGGATGGCAGAGAGTTCCATTTAGTTACCTGGGGGATGGTAGAGAGTTCCATTTAGTTACCTGGGGGATGGTAGAGAGTTCCATTTAGTTACCTGGGGGATGGTAGAGAGTTCCATTTAGTTACCTGGGGGATGGTATAGAGTTCCATTTAGTTACCTGGGGGATGGTATAGAGTTCCATTTAGTTACCTGGGGGATGGTAGAGAGTTCCATTTAGTTACCTGGGGGATGGTAGAGAGTTCCATTTAGTTACCTGGGGGATGGTAGAGAGTTCCATTTAGTTACCTGGGGGATGGCAGAGAGTTCCATTTAGTTACCTGGGGGATGGTAGAGAGTTCCATTTAGTTACCTGGTGATGGTAGAGAGTTCCATTTAGTTACCTGGTGATGGCAGAGAGTTCCATTTAGTTACCTGGGGGATGGTAGAGAGTTCCATTTAGTTACCTGGGGAATGGCAGAGAGTTCCATTTAGTTACCTGGGGGATGGTAGAGAGTTCCATTTAGTTACCTGGGGGATGGTAGAGAGTTCCATTTAGTTACCTGGGGGATGGTAGAGAGTTCCATTTAGTTACCTGGGGGATGGCAGAGAGTTCCATTTAGTTACCTGGGGGATGGTAGAGAGTTCCATTTAGTTACCTGGGGGATGGTAGAGAGTTCCATTTAGTTACCTGGGGGATGGCAGAGAGTTCCATTTAGTTACCTGGGGGATGGTAGAGAGTTCCATTTAGTTACCTGGGGGATGGTAGAGAGTTCCATTTAGTTACCTGGGGGATGGCTAGAGAGTTCCATTTAGTTACCTGGGGGATGGTAGAGAGTTCCATTTAGTTACCTGGGGGATGGTAGAGAGTTCCATTTAGTTACCTGGGGGATGGCAGAGAGTTCCATTTAGTTACCTGGGGGATGGTAGAGAGTTCCATTTAGTTACCTGGGGGATGGTAGAGAGTTCCATTTAGTTACCTGGGGGATTGTATAGAGTTCCATTTAGTTACCTGGGGGATGGTATAGAGTTCCATTTAGTTACCTGGGGGATGGTAGAGAGTTACATTTAGTTACCTGGGGGATGGTAGAGAGTTCCATTTAGTTACCTGGGGGATGGTAGAGAGTTCCATTTAGTTACCTGGGGGATGGTAGAGAGTTCCATTTAGTTACCTGGGGGATGGTAGAGAGTTCCATTTAGTTACCTGGTGATGGCAGAGAGTTCCATTTAGTTACCTGGGGGATGGTAGAGAGTTCCATTTAGTTACCTGGTGATGGTAGAGAGTTCCATTTAGTTACCTGGTGATGGTAGAGAGTTCCATTTAGTTACCTGGGGGATGGCAGAGAGTTCCATTTAGTTACCTGGGGGATGGTAGAGAGTTCCATTTAGTTACCTGGTGATGGCAGAGAGTTCCATTTAGTTACCTGGTGATGGCAGAGAGTTCCATTTAGTTACCTGGGGATGGTAGAGAGTTCCATTTAGTTACCTGGGGGATGGTAGAGAGTTCCATTTAGTTACCTGGTGATGGCAGAGAGTTCCATTTAGTTACCTGGGGGATGGTAGAGAGTTCCATTTAGTTACCTGGTGATGGTAGAGAGTTCCATTTAGTTACCTGGTGATGGCAGAGAGTTCCATTTAGTTACCTGGGGGATGGTAGAGAGTTCCATTTAGTTACCTGGGGAATGGCAGAGAGTTCCATTTAGTTACCTGGGGGATGGTAGAGAGTTCCATTTAGTTACCTGGGGGATGGTAGAGAGTTCCATTTAGTTACCTGGGGGATGGTAGAGAGTTCCATTTAGTTACCTGGGGGATGGCAGAGAGTTCCATTTAGTTACCTGGGGGATGGTAGAGAGTTCCATTTAGTTACCTGGGGGATGGTAGAGAGTTCCATTTAGTTACCTGGGGGATGGCAGAGAGTTCCATTTAGTTACCTGGGGGATGGTAGAGAGTTCCATTTAGTTACCTGGGGGATGGTAGAGAGTTCCATTTAGTTACCTGGGGGATGGTAGAGAGTTCCATTTAGTTACCTGGGGGATGGTATAGAGTTCCATTTAGTTACCTGGGGGATGGTATAGAGTTCCATTTAGTTACCTGGGGGATGGTAGAGAGTTCCATTTAGTTACCTGGGGGATGGTAGAGAGTTCCATTTAGTTACCTGGGGGATGGCAGAGAGTTCCATTTAGTTACCTGGGGGATGGTAGAGAGTTCCATTTAGTTACCTGGGGGATGGTAGAGAGTTCCATTTAGTTACCTGGGGGATTGTATAGAGTTCCATTTAGTTACCTGGGGGATGGTATAGAGTTCCATTTAGTTACCTGGGGGATGGCAGAGAGTTCCATTTAGTTACCTGGGGGATGGTAGAGAGTTCCATTTAGTTACCTGGTGATGGCAGAGAGTTCCATTTAGTTACCTGGTGATGGCAGAGAGTTCCATTTAGTTACCTGGGGATGGTAGAGAGTTCCATTTAGTTACCTGGGGGATGGTAGAGAGTTCCATTTAGTTACCTGGTGATGGCAGAGAGTTCCATTTAGTTACTTGGGGGATGGTAGAGAGTTCCATTTAGTTACCTGGTGATGGTAGAGAGTTCCATTTAGTTACCTGGTGATGGCAGAGAGTTCCATTTAGTTACCTGGGGGATGGTAGAGAGTTCCATTTAGTTACCTGGGGAATGGCAGAGAGTTCCATTTAGTTACCTGGGGGATGGTAGAGAGTTCCATTTAGTTACCTGGGGGATGGTAGAGAGTTCCATTTAGTTACCTGGGGGATGGCAGAGAGTTCCATTTAGTTACCTGGGGGATGGTAGAGAGTTCCATTTAGTTACCTGGGGGATGGTAGAGAGTTCCATTTAGTTACCTGGGGGATTGTATAGAGTTCCATTTAGTTACCTGGGGGATGGTATAGAGTTCCATTTAGTTACCTGGGGGATGGTAGAGAGTTACATTTAGTTACCTGGGGGATGGTAGAGAGTTCCATTTAGTTACCTGGGGGATGGTAGAGAGTTCCATTTAGTTACCTGGGGGATGGCAGAGAGTTCCATTTAGTTACCTGGGGGATGGTAGAGAGTTCCATTTAGTTACCTGGTGATGGTAGAGAGTTCCATTTAGTTACCTGGTGATGGCAGAGAGTTCCATTTAGTTACCTGGGGGATGGTAGAGAGTTCCATTTAGTTACCTGGGGAATGGCAGAGAGTTCCATTTAGTTACCTGGGGGATGGTAGAGAGTTCCATTTAGTTACCTGGGGGATGGTAGAGAGTTCCATTTAGTTACCTGGGGGATGGCAGAGAGTTCCATTTAGTTACCTGGGGGATGGTAGAGAGTTCCATTTAGTTACCTGGGGGATGGTAGAGAGTTCCATTTAGTTACCTGGGGGATTGTATAGAGTTCCATTTAGTTACCTGGGGGATGGTATAGAGTTCCATTTAGTTACCTGGGGGATGGTAGAGAGTTACATTTAGTTACCTGGGGGATGGTAGAGAGTTCCATTTAGTTACCTGGGGGATGGTAGAGAGTTCCATTTAGTTACCTGGGGGATGGTAGAGAGTTCCATTTAGTTACCTGGGGGATGGTAGAGAGTTCCATTTAGTTACCTGGTGATGGCAGAGAGTTCCATTTAGTTACCTGGGGGATGGTAGAGAGTTCCATTTAGTTACCTGGTGATGGTAGAGAGTTCCATTTAGTTACCTGGTGATGGTAGAGAGTTCCATTTAGTTACCTGGGGGATGGCAGAGAGTTCCATTTAGTTACCTGGGGGATGGTAGAGAGTTCCATTTAGTTACCTGGTGATGGCAGAGAGTTCCATTTAGTTACCTGGTGATGGCAGAGAGTTCCATTTAGTTACCTGGGGATGGTAGAGAGTTCCATTTAGTTACCTGGGGGATGGTAGAGAGTTCCATTTAGTTACCTGGTGATGGCAGAGAGTTCCATTTAGTTACCTGGGGGATGGTAGAGAGTTCCATTTAGTTACCTGGTGATGGTAGAGAGTTCCATTTAGTTACCTGGTGATGGCAGAGAGTTCCATTTAGTTACCTGGGGGATGGTAGAGAGTTCCATTTAGTTACCTGGGGAATGGCAGAGAGTTCCATTTAGTTACCTGGGGGATGGTAGAGAGTTCCATTTAGTTACCTGGGGGATGGTAGAGAGTTCCATTTAGTTACCTGGGGGATGGTAGAGAGTTCCATTTAGTTACCTGGGGGATGGCAGAGAGTTCCATTTAGTTACCTGGGGGATGGTAGAGAGTTCCATTTAGTTACCTGGGGGATGGTAGAGAGTTCCATTTAGTTACCTGGGGGATGGCAGAGAGTTCCATTTAGTTACCTGGGGGATGGTAGAGAGTTCCATTTAGTTACCTGGGGGATGGTAGAGAGTTCCATTTAGTTACCTGGGGGATGGTAGAGAGTTCCATTTAGTTACCTGGGGGATGGTATAGAGTTCCATTTAGTTACCTGGGGGATGGTATAGAGTTCCATTTAGTTACCTGGGGGATGGTAGAGAGTTCCATTTAGTTACCTGGGGGATGGTAGAGAGTTCCATTTAGTTACCTGGGGGATGGCAGAGAGTTCCATTTAGTTACCTGGGGGATGGTAGAGAGTTCCATTTAGTTACCTGGGGGATGGTAGAGAGTTCCATTTAGTTACCTGGGGGATTGTATAGAGTTCCATTTAGTTACCTGGGGGATGGTATAGAGTTCCATTTAGTTACCTGGGGGATGGTAGAGAGTTACATTTAGTTACCTGGGGGATGGTAGAGAGTTCCATTTAGTTACCTGGGGGATGGTAGAGAGTTCCATTTAGTTACCTGGGGGATGGTAGAGAGTTCCATTTAGTTACCTGGGGGATGGTAGAGAGTTCCATTTAGTTACCTGGTGATGGCAGAGAGTTCCATTTAGTTACCTGGGGGATGGTAGAGAGTTCCATTTAGTTACCTGGGGGATTGTATAGAGTTCCATTTAGTTACCTGGGGGATGGTATAGAGTTCCATTTAGTTACCTGGGGGATGGTAGAGAGTTACATTTAGTTACCTGGGGGATGGTAGAGAGTTCCATTTAGTTACCTGGGGGATGGTAGAGAGTTCCATTTAGTTACCTGGGGGATGGTAGAGAGTTCCATTTAGTTACCTGGGGGATGGTAGAGAGTTCCATTTAGTTACCTGGGGGATGGTAGAGAGTTCCATTTAGTTACCTGGTGATGGCAGAGAGTTCCATTTAGTTACCTGGGGGATGGTAGAGAGTTCCATTTAGTTACCTGGTGATGGTAGAGAGTTCCATTTAGTTACCTGGTGATGGTAGAGAGTTCCATTTAGTTACCTGGGGGATGGCAGAGAGTTCCATTTAGTTACCTGGGGGATGGTAGAGAGTTCCATTTAGTTACCTGGTGATGGCAGAGAGTTCCATTTAGTTACCTGGTGATGGCAGAGAGTTCCATTTAGTTACCTGGGGATGGTAGAGAGTTCCATTTAGTTACCTGGGGGATGGTAGAGAGTTCCATTTAGTTACCTGGTGATGGCAGAGAGTTCCATTTAGTTACCTGGGGGATGGTAGAGAGTTCCATTTAGTTACCTGGTGATGGTAGAGAGTTCCATTTAGTTACCTGGTGATGGCAGAGTGTTCCATTTAGTTACCTGGGGGATGGTAGAGCGTTCCATTTAGTTACCTGGGGAATGGCAGAGAGTTCCATTTAGTTACCTGGGGGATGGTAGAGAGTTCCATTTAGTTACCTGGGGGATGGTAGAGAGTTCCATTTAGTTACCTGGGGGATGGTAGAGAGTTCCATTTAGTTACCTGGGGATGGCAGAGAGTTCCATTTAGTTACCTGGGGGATGGTAGAGAGTTCCATTTAGTTACCTGGGGGATGGTAGAGAGTTCCATTTAGTTACCTGGGGGATGGCAGAGAGTTCCATTTAGTTACCTGGGGGATGGTAGAGAGTTCCATTTAGTTACCTGGGGGATGGTAGAGAGTTCCATTTAGTTACCTGGGGGATGGTAGAGAGTTCCATTTAGTTACCTGGGGGATGGTATAGAGTTCCATTTAGTTACCTGGGGGATGGTATAGAGTTCCATTTAGTTACCTGGGGGATGGTAGAGAGTTCCATTTAGTTACCTGGGGGATGGTAGAGAGTTCCATTTAGTTACCTGGGGGATGGCAGAGAGTTCCATTTAGTTACCTGGGGGATGGTAGAGAGTTCCATTTAGTTACCTGGGGGATGGTAGAGAGTTCCATTTAGTTACCTGGGGGATTGTATAGAGTTCCATTTAGTTACCTGGGGGATGGTATAGAGTTCCATTTAGTTACCTGGGGGATGGTAGAGAGTTACATTTAGTTACCTGGGGGATGGTAGAGAGTTCCATTTAGTTACCTGGGGGATGGTAGAGAGTTCCATTTAGTTACCTGGGGGATGGTAGAGAGTTCCATTTAGTTACCTGGGGGATGGTAGAGAGTTCCATTTAGTTACCTGGTGATGGCAGAGAGTTCCATTTAGTTACCTGGGGGATGGTAGAGAGTTCCATTTAGTTACCTGGTGATGGTAGAGAGTTCCATTTAGTTACCTGGTGATGGTAGAGAGTTCCATTTAGTTACCTGGGGGATGGCAGAGAGTTCCATTTAGTTACCTGGGGGATGGTAGAGAGTTCCATTTAGTTACCTGGGGGATGGCAGAGAGTTCCATTTAGTTACCTGGGGATGGTAGAGAGTTCCATTTAGTTACCTGGTGATGGTAGAGAGTTCCATTTAGTTACCTGGGGGATGGTAGAGAGTTCCATTTAGTTACCTGGGGGATGGTAGAGAGTTCCATTTAGTTACCTGGGGGATGGCAGAGAGTTCCATTTAGTTACCTGGGGATGGTAGAGAGTTCCATTTAGTTACCTGGTGATGGTAGAGAGTTCCATTTAGTTACCTGGGGGATGGCAGAGAGTTCCATTTAGTTACCTGGTGATGGTAGAGAGTTCCATTTAGTTACCTGGTGATGGCAGAGAGTTCCATTTAGTTACCTGGGGGATGGTAGAGAGTTCCATTTAGTTACCTGGGGGATGGCAGAGAGTTCCATTTAGTTACCTGGGGGATGGTAGAGAGTTCCATTTAGTTACCTGGGGGATGGTAGAGAGTTCCATTTAGTTACCTGGGGGATGGTAGAGAGTTCCATTTAGTTACCTGGGGGATGGCAGAGAGTTCCATTTAGTTACCTGGGGGATGGTAGAGAGTTCCATTTAGTTACCTGGGGGATGGCAGAGAGTTCCATTTAGTTACCTGGGGGATGGTAGAGAGTTCCATTTAGTTACCTGGGGGATGGTAGAGAGTTCCATTTAGTTACCTGGGGGATGGTAGAGAGTTCCATTTAGTTACCTGGGGGATGGTATAGAGTTCCATTTAGTTACCTGGGGGATGGTATAGAGTTCCATTTAGTTACCTGGGGGATGGTAGAGAGTTCCATTTAGTTACCTGGGGGATGGTAGAGAGTTCCATTTAGTTACCTGGGGGATGGCAGAGAGTTCCATTTAGTTACCTGGGGGATGGTAGAGAGTTCCATTTAGTTACCTGGGGGATGGTAGAGAGTTCCATTTAGTTACCTGGGGGATTGTATAGAGTTCCATTTAGTTACCTGGGGGATGGTATAGAGTTCCATTTAGTTACCTGGGGGATGGTAGAGAGTTACATTTAGTTACCTGGGGGATGGTAGAGAGTTCCATTTAGTTACCTGGGGGATGGTAGAGAGTTCCATTTAGTTACCTGGGGGATGGTAGAGAGTTCCATTTAGTTACCTGGGGGATGGTAGAGAGTTCCATTTAGTTACCTGGTGATGGTAGAGAGTTCCATTTAGTTACCTGGTGATGGTAGAGAGTTCCATTTAGTTACCTGGGGGATGGCAGAGAGTTCCATTTAGTTACCTGGGGGATGGTAGAGAGTTCCATTTAGTTACCTGGTGATGGCAGAGAGTTCCATTTAGTTACCTGGTGATGGCAGAGAGTTCCATTTAGTTACCTGGTGATGGCAGAGAGTTCCATTTAGTTACCTGGTGATGGCAGAGAGTTCCATTTAGTTACCTGGGGATGGTAGAGAGTTCCATTTAGTTACCTGGGGGATGGTAGAGAGTTCCATTTAGTTACCTGGTGATGGCAGAGAGTTCCATTTAGTTACCTGGGGGATGGTAGAGAGTTCCATTTAGTTACCTGGTGATGGTAGAGAGTTCCATTTAGTTACCTGGTGATGGCAGAGAGTTCCATTTAGTTACCTGGGGGATGGTAGAGAGTTCCATTTAGTTACCTGGGGAATGGCAGAGAGTTCCATTTAGTTACCTGGGGGATGGTAGAGAGTTCCATTTAGTTACCTGGGGGATGGTAGAGAGTTCCATTTAGTTACCTGGGGGATGGTAGAGAGTTCCATTTAGTTACCTGGGGGATGGCAGAGAGTTCCATTTAGTTACCTGGGGGATGGTAGAGAGTTCCATTTAGTTACCTGGGGGATGGTAGAGAGTTCCATTTAGTTACCTGGGGGATGGCAGAGAGTTCCATTTAGTTACCTGGGGGATGGTAGAGAGTTCCATTTAGTTACCTGGGGGATGGTAGAGAGTTCCATTTAGTTACCTGGGGGATGGTAGAGAGTTCCATTTAGTTACCTGGGGGATGGTATAGAGTTCCATTTAGTTACCTGGGGGATGGTATAGAGTTCCATTTAGTTACCTGGGGGATGGTAGAGAGTTCCATTTAGTTACCTGGGGGATGGTAGAGAGTTCCATTTAGTTACCTGGGGGATGGCAGAGAGTTCCATTTAGTTACCTGGGGGATGGTAGAGAGTTCCATTTAGTTACCTGGGGGATGGTAGAGAGTTCCATTTAGTTACCTGGGGGATTGTATAGAGTTCCATTTAGTTACCTGGGGGATGGTATAGAGTTCCATTTAGTTACCTGGGGGATGGTAGAGAGTTACATTTAGTTACCTGGGGGATGGTAGAGAGTTCCATTTAGTTACCTGGGGGATGGTAGAGAGTTCCATTTAGTTACCTGGGGGATGGTAGAGAGTTCCATTTAGTTACCTGGGGGATGGTAGAGAGTTCCATTTAGTTACCTGGTGATGGCAGAGAGTTCCATTTAGTTACCTGGGGGATGGTAGAGAGTTCCATTTAGTTACCTGGTGATGGTAGAGAGTTCCATTTAGTTACCTGGTGATGGTAGAGAGTTCCATTTAGTTACCTGGGGGATGGCAGAGAGTTCCATTTAGTTACCTGGGGGATGGTAGAGAGTTCCATTTAGTTACCTGGGGGATGGCAGAGAGTTCCATTTAGTTACCTGGGGATGGTAGAGAGTTCCATTTAGTTACCTGGTGATGGTAGAGAGTTCCATTTAGTTACCTGGGGGATGGTAGAGAGTTCCATTTAGTTACCTGGGGGATGGTAGAGAGTTCCATTTAGTTACCTGGGGGATGGCAGAGAGTTCCATTTAGTTACCTGGGGATGGTAGAGAGTTCCATTTAGTTACCTGGTGATGGTAGAGAGTTCCATTTAGTTACCTGGGGGATGGCAGAGAGTTCCATTTAGTTACCTGGGGGATGGCAGAGAGTTCCATTTAGTTACCTGGGGATGGTAGAGAGTTCCATTTAGTTACCTGGTGATGGTAGAGAGTTCCATTTAGTTACCTGGGGGATGGCAGAGAGTTCCATTTAGTTACCTGGGGGATGGCAGAGAGTTCCGTTTAGTTACCTGGGGGATGGTAGAGAGTTCCATTTAGTTACCTGGGGGATGGCAGAGAGTTCCATTTAGTTACCTGGGGGATGGCAGAGAGTTCCATTTAGTTACCTGGGGGATGGTAGAGAGTTCCATTTAGTTACCTGGTGATGGCAGAGAGTTCCATTTAGTTACCTGGGGGATGTCAGAGAGTTCCATTTAGTTACCTGAGGGATGGTAGAGAGTTCCATTTAGTTACCTGGGGGATGGCAGAGAGTTCCATTTAGTTACCTGGGAGATGGTAGAGAGTTCCATTTAGTTACCTGGGGGATGGCAGAGAGTTCCATTTAGTTACCTGGGGGATGGTAGAGAGCAGGGTATGAAGGAGACAGGGTATGAAGTAGCAGGGTATGAAGGAGACAGGGTATGAAGGAGCAGGGTATGAACGAGACAGGGTATGAAGGAGCAGGGTATGAAGGAGCAGGGTATGAAGGAGACAGGGTATGAAGGATACAGGGTATGAAGGATGCAGGGTATAAAGGAGCAGGGTATGATAGAGACAGGGTATGAAGGAGCAGGGTATGAAGGAGCATGGTATGAAGGAGACAGGGTATGAAGGAGACAGGGTATGAAGTAGCAGGGTATGAAGGATCAGGGTATGAAGGAGACAGGGTATGAAGGATGCAGGGTATAAAGGAGCAGGGTATGAAAGAGACAGGGTATGGAGGAGCAGGGTATGAAGGAGCATGGTATGAAGGAGACAGGGTATGAAGTAGCAGGGTATGAAGGAGCAGGGTATGAAGGAGACAGGGTATGAAGGAGCAGGGTATGAAAGAGACAGGGTATGACGTAGCAGGGTATGAAGGAGACAGGGTATGAAGGAGCAAGGTATGAAGGAGCAGGGTATGAGGGAGCAGGGTATGAAGGAGCAGGGTATGAAGGAGACAGGGTATGAAGGAGACAGGGTATAAAGGAGACAGGGTATGAAGGAGACAGGGTATGAGGGGGACAGGGTATGAGGGAGACAGGGTATGAAGGAGACAGGGTATGAAGGAGACAGGGTATGAAGGAGACAGGGTATGAGGGAGACAGGGGTACAGAGAAATAGGACAAAGTGAGCAGGGCGGCAGGTAGCCTAGCGGTTAAGAGCGTTGGGCAAGTAACCGAAAGGTTGCTGGTTCAAATCCCCCAGCCGACTAGGTGAATCTGTCGATGTGCCCTTGAGCAAGGCACTTAACCCTAATTGCTCCTGTAAATATCTATTGATCAGAGTGTCTGCTAAACGTCTAACATGTACTAAAGACGATGTTCATTTAACAAACTATAGATAGAAGATTATTGATTGATCTGCAACCAAACACCTGAGACTGGTCGAAAACATACCCCCTCAGACACAGCCTGTACGGAGGTGAGAGATCATACCCCCTCAGACACAGCCTGTACGGAGGTGAGAGAACATACCCCCTCAGACACAGCCTGTACGGAGATGAGAGAACATAGCCCCTCAGACACAGTCTGTACGGAGGTGAGAGAGCAGGTCCCTGCTCAGACACAGCTTGTACGGAGGTGAGAGACCAGGTCCCTGCTCAGACACAGCCTGTATGGAGGTAACAGAACAGTTCCCTGCTCAGACACAGCCTGTATGGAGGTAACAGAACAGGTCCCCGCTCAGACACAGCCTGTACGGAGGTAAGAGAGCAGGTCCCTGCTTGATGTGATTGATGAGACATTTCAGTTCTGTGTAATTTCTGTATGTGTAAGAGCAAGACAAATGTATTTCTGGGTGAATTGGGCCTCCAATGTGAGCTTGTCATGATTATTGGGGCTCTATGGTGCACACAGTTGAAATGAAGATTCCTAACATGCCTGTTAAAGAATGACAATATGCAGGTAAGATAGACCCTGACAGGGGATATGACACTATACAGGTAATATAGACCCTGACAGGGGATATGACACTATACAGGTAATATAGACCCTGACAGGGGATATGACACTATACAGGTAATATAGACCCTGACAGGGGATATGACACTATACAGGTAAGATAGACCCTGACAGGGGATATGACACTATACAGGTAAGATAGACCCTGACAGGGGATATGACACTATACAGGTAATATAGACCCTGACAGGGGATATGACACTATACAGGTAAGATAGACCCTGACAGGGGATATGACACTATACAGGTAATATAGACCCTGACAGGGGATATGACACTATACAGGTAATATAGACCCTGACAGGGGATATGACACTATACAGGTAAGATAGACCCTGACAGGGGATATGACACTATACAGGTAATATAGACCCTGACAGGGGATATGACACTATACAGGTAATATAGACCCTGACAGGGGATATGACACTATACAGGTAAGATAGACCCTGACAGGGGATATGACACTATACAGGTAATATAGGCCCTGACAGGGGATATGACACTATACAGGTAATATAGACCATGACAGGGGATATGACACTATACAGGTAATATAGGCCCTGACAGGGGATATGACACTATACAGGTAATATAGACCCTGACAGGGGATATGACACTATACAGGTAATATAGACCCTGACAGGGGATATGACACTATACAGGTAATATAGACCCTGACAGGGGATATGACACTATACAGGTAAGATAGACCCTGACAGGGGATATGACACTATACAGGTAATATAGACCCTGACAGGGGATATGACACTATACAGGTAATATAGACCCTGACAGGGGATATGACACTATACAGGTAATATAGACCCTGACAGGGGATATGACACTATACAGGTAAGATAGACCCTGACAGGGGATATGACACTATACAGGTAATATAGACCCTGACAGGGGATATGACACTATTGTCGTGGAACATCTTCTCAGAAATATAACACTCGTAAGAACTTGTGAAATCAAATAGACTTTTTAATACAATTTGTATATCAAGCCGGAATGTCCCGCGGAACACACCATTTCCCAGAGCTCTAGCTCTTATATTTATACACACATAGTATTATGTCCATCCCTTATGCAAATGAAGTTTCTCTTCTTAAGTCAATCACCACCATTATCTTTTAGTTCAAGCTTCCTACTTGTTCACGCCCAATAACGCCCATATCTGCTTTCAATTAGTTTATAATGGTGACCGGACCCTCTATCTTAGTGTGTCAGCATATCTATCATTAGTGTGTCAGCATAATTTGTCACTTCCTTTCATTAATGTGTCAATGTACTCTTTGTTCAGTTTGCCTTTATTGGAATCAGCAGATTCTGTCCTATAAGCCTTCTTTTTAGAAGGAGCTGACTATGGGTCCTTTTTATCATTAGTGTGTCAGGTCAGCAGACCATGTGTCTCACCCTTTCATTAATGTGTCAATCTACTCTTTGTTCTGTTCTCCCCTATCCTTAGTGTGTCCAATTGTCTTAGGCGCCTATGTGTCTCCCTGTCTTCCTGTGGTCTATTTTTAATGTTCAACTATCCTATACATCTATGTGCGGTCCTATACATCTCATTTACTCCTACACTATACAGGTAATATAGACCCTGACAGGGGATATGACACTATACAGGTAAGATAGACCCTGACAGGGGATATGACACTATACAGGTAAGATAGACCCTGACAGGGGATATGACACTATACAGGTAAGATAGACCCTGACAGGGGATATGACACTATACAGGTAATATAGACCCTGACAGGGGATATGACACTATACAGGTAAGATAGACCCTGACAGGGGATATGACACTATACAGGTAATATAGACCCTGACAGGGGATATGACACTATACAGGTAATATAGACCCTGACAGGGGATATGACACTATACAGGTAAGATAGACCCTGACAGGGGATATGACACTATACAGGTAATATAGACCCTGACAGGGGATATGACACTATACAGGTAATATAGACCCTGACAGGGGATATGACACTATACAGGTAATATAGACCCTGACAGGGGATATGACACTATACAGGTAATATAGACCCTGACAGGGGATATGACACTATACAGGTAATATAGACCCTGACAGGGGATATGACACTATACAGGTAATATAGACCCTGACAGGGGATATGACACTATACAGGTGGCTCCAATCACTAACAACCCTCCTCTGACTGCAGGAGGAACCGCCCCTGCACTGCAGAGGAGGGGCCGTGACAGAATGTACAGAGCGGAAGATGAGAACAGAACCGTAGGTTAGAGCCGAGAGTCCCCTGAATTGATGATCAACGCTAGGCGGGGTGTGTTATGGTGTTAGAGCGGTGCAGGGCTCAAGGTCATGTTTGATGGAGACCATGATCATCAGGAGGGGATCAGCCAATCGTGGAAAATGAAATAGACTACTTCAAAATGGAGATTGCCTGAATGGCACTGCACACGCTATTCACAGATGCTGTAATGGCACAGGTACAAAGATGAGTCGTCTATCTATCTCTATGGTGACAACCGAAATGGTACCAATATTTCAGGGTTACAACAACAGCCATTCCTTTTTTTAGGCTAATTACTAGGCTTATGGGCTATCATGTAGTCTAGTTTCACATACTTAGGCCTACCATTCTGTTTTGTATGTGACTAGCACACCCTTACAAACAGCAGCGATAAACTTTCAGCACCACGGACAGCTACGACGACAACAGAGAGACGGGTAGCCGTTTCAGCACCACGGACAGCTACGATGACAACAGAGAGACGGGTAGTCGTTTCAGCACCACGGACAGCTACGACGACAACAGAGAGACGGGTAGCCGTTTCAGCACCATGGACAGCTACGATGACAACAGAGAGACGGGTAGTCGTTTCAGCACCACGGACAGCTACGACGACAACAGAGAGACGGGTAGCCGTTTCAGCACCACGGACAGCTACGATGACGACAACAGAGAGACGGGTAGCCGTTTCAGCACCACGGACAGCTACGACGACAACAGAGAGACGGGTAGTCGTTTCAGCACCACGGACAGCTACGACGACAACAGAGAGACGGGTAGTCGTTTCAGCCCCACGGACAGCTACGACGACAACAGAGAGACGGGTAGCCGTTTCAGCACCATGGACAGCTACAGAGAGACGGGTAACCGTTTCAGCACCATGGACAGCTACGACGACAACAGAGAGGCGGGTAGCCGTTTCAGCACCACGGACAGCTACGACGACAACAGAGAGACGGGTAGTCGTTTCAGCACCACGGACAGTGGACAGCGCCTCGCCTGTCGATCAATGAGAGAACAACGCAAGCCAAGAAGCACCTGTGTTGAGCTGGTGTGCCATGCTGCAGGCAGGCAGGCAGGCAGGTCAGCTATTTGAGAGCAACAATTGTGGTCGGTCGATAATCTACAAGTTACAATGTGTAGGGTAGTTATTTAAGATGCGAGATCATTTTGTAGATCAATGACCTTCTCTGCCATGCATGCGTATTGTTCCCCTTCCCCTTAACCCCTAACTTTAAAATTGTCACCTACGTTTAACTTCTTGGAACTATAGGGGGTGCTGTTCCGCATTAGCATATTTGGGTCTCCAAATTAAACTGCCTCGTGCTAAATTCTTGATCGTACAATATGCATATTATTGTTATTATTGGATAGAAAACACCTTCTAGTTTCTATAGAAGTTGGAATTTTGTCTCTGAGTGGTACAGAACAATATCTACAGCACTTTTCATGACAGGGGTCAGATTTCAGAAATTTTTACCCCTGATCTGGAGTCTGTTTTTAAGGCGACAGTGAATGCTATGAAGAAACCGACACTGCCTACGTCTTCCTCTGGGTGTCTGTACGTCATCACGTTTTGAATGGAATCGATTGCACAATCACAGCCATTATAAAAGAACAAAATGTATAGGGACCTCCCTTTCTCGTCGCGCGCCTGAAGCGTGAAGGACATCGGACTTGCCTCATTCCAAATCGTTGTCTAACCAGCAATATTTCTCCGGTCATGTTTTCAGTCGTTATAGTTGTTAAAAACATCATAATGTAGTTAATTTGAACCGTTTTATAGCAATTTATATCCGTTTAGTGCGATTTTGAGGAATTTCTTTGTTGTGCACTCTGAAACTTTGGACACGTTTTGTGGTCCCGTTCGATCGTTAGTGGATATTTCGAAGGACAGAGGACATCTATCGACCAAAAGAAGATTACAACATAGAAAGGATACATTGCCCAAGAATCTGATGGAATAACAGCTCAAAGTAAGCAATATTTAATATGATAAATCGTTGTTCTGTCGAAATATTTTAAACGCATATTTCGCCATTTTGTTTGTTATCGCGTCACTTGGCGAACCCTGTATTGAAAAGTAAGGATAATTTTAAAAATGTAAGTCAGCGGTTGCATTAAGAACTAATTTGTCTTTCGATTCCTGTCAACCCTGTATTTTTTAGTCAAGTATATGATTAGCTTTCAATTAAACTAGATCACTCTGATAGATGACGTCAGACATATTGAGGCTTGATTTCCTAGTATTTTTATTGTGTAACCACGGTTTTGTATGGCTAAATATGCACCTTTTCGAACAAACTGTATATGTATGTTGTAAAATGATGTTACAGGAGTGTCATCGGAAGAATTCTGAGAAGGTTAGTGAAAAAATTAATATATTTTGGCGGTGATTACGTTATAGCGCTCTTTGGCTGGAATCGATGCTCTGGTAACGTTTTCACATGTGGTATGCTAACTTATCGATTTATTGTGTTTTCGCTGTAAAACGCTTAGAAAATCTGAAATATTGTCTGGAATCACAAGATCTGGGTCTTTCCATTGCTATGCTTTGTCTATTCTTATGAAATGTTTTATTAAGAGTAAATTGGTCATACACGTTGCTCTCTATAGTAATTCTAGTCGTCTTGTGATGGTAGGTGCAATTGTAAACTGTGATTTCTACCTGAAATATGCACTTTTTTCTAACAAAACCTATCCTATACCATAAATATGTTATCAGACTGTCATCTGATGAGGTTTTTTATAGGTTATTGGCTATCAATATCTTAGTTTAGCCGAATTGGTGATAGCTACTGGTGGAGAGAAAAAATGGTGGACAAAGAAATTGTGTATTTTGCTAACGTGTTTAGCTAATAGATTTACATATTTTGTCTTCCCTGTAAAACATTTTAAAAATCTGAAATGGTGGCTTTATTCACAAGATCTGTATCTTTCATCTGGTGTCTTGGACTTGTGATTTAATGATATTTAGATGCTACTATCTACTTGTGAAGCTATGCTAGCTATGCTAATCAGTGTGTGGGGGGATGGGGGGGGATCCCGGACCCGGGGTAGAGGCTCGTGAAAGGTTAAAAGGAAATAATTGGTTGATTATTTTTTAAATACTGCCCTCGGACTCGTCAGTTGTGGCTAATATGATTATATAATTTCCAATAGATTCTGACAACATAACTTGGATAAAAAAATGCACCACAGATCTCAACAAAGATGTTTCAAATAGTCTCCTTTATTATGTTATTGACAAAACGAAAAACGAAAAATTAACAAATTGGCAATAAATTAATCAAATCAATGTTCATTTCATGCATAATTCCCTGAAAAAAAAAAAAAACGTTTCATTAGCGAGGAAGTAAAAAAAACACAAAAACCAAATAATCAAAAAATGAACTATCCAACTATCTTGAAGTACAGTGCAATCATCAATGGTTTGTTGTTGTTGTTGTTTGTTGTTGTTGTGTGAACATCGTGACTTGAATTCAATCAAATCTTGAAATCTGGATTTCCAGGTAACCGTGGGGTTAGACAAAGCTATACAGTAGATCGATGATGATGATGATGATGATGATGATGTCAACCAGTCAAGCAGCTTTGATTCAACACCGTCCAGTTTCGTCACGACACCTATGTTGTAGTAAGACATACAGTAAATATATAAAATATGTAAACATATATTTATATACATATATAAATATACAAAACATACTACGTGAGGATGCTTTTGACAAAATAAGACATTAAAATTAATAATCATTTGACATATATAAATTGAAATGCATTGAAATTCAATGTTTTTTTTCTCCCTTCTCCCCCCACCCCCCCGCGCCGCCCCCTCACCCCGCCCACCCCCGCCACCCCCCCGCGCCGCCCCCTCACCCCGCCCACCCCCGCCACCCATAGATATCAGTTCAGTCAAATTCTGTGTGAATCAAAGTGTCAAAAACAGTCCAGAGTGAACGTCATCCACAAAAAACTCCAATGTTAAAGTCAGTTTAATAGTCTCACTAGATTTGTGTTGTTGTTTTGGTACAATATGCTGCTGGTACATGTAATATTGGAGTATGATGATATGCGATGGCTCAGGTCCTTTATAGGTTGCGTCACCTTCATAAACATTGCCTTGAGTCCCAAACGGCACCCTATTCCCTTTATAGTGCACTAGTTTTGACCGGGGCCCTTGGCACTATATAGGGAATAGGGTGCCGTTTGGGACACGAACAACTGCGAGATGTACATTGGAACGGAACATAGTACAAGATGAGATACATTGGAACGGAACATGGTACAAGATGAGATACATTGGAACGGAACATGGTACAAGGTACAAGATGAGATACATTGGAACGGAACATGGTACAAGGTACAAGATGAGATACATTGGAGCGGAACATGGTACAAGGTACAAGATGAGATACATTGGAACGGAACATGGTACAAGGTACAAGATGAGATACATTGGAACGGAACATGGTACAAGGTACAAGATGAGATACATTGGAACGGAACAGATTATTTTTGACAGGCTTTTGCAGAGGGATTGTTTTTACTTTTATCAGCACCAAAACAAAGTTATTTTTAAATCTGAATTACAAAAAAACTTTTAGGTAAATATATTATAAACACCTCTATTTGATCTGGGACATCTAGTATAGAGAAACTCCATACCTCTCATTTTGGATATTTGTAAAAACATATCACAATTTGAAATAAAAGTTTATTTTCAAAGTTGCCATGCATATTGTTACAGCAACGTCGATAAAAAAATTAAAAAAAGATTCTGTTGCAAATTTTGGTGATTCGTAAACATGTAAACAAAGCAAATATCATGACGACATCACATACAACCATACTCTGTGGACAAAAATACCATCTTAAAAGTCAATTTCTATTTTTAAATACTGTTCCTGACTTCTGTAAAATCCAGTGTAATATGGTGGTAAGTTACAACATAGGGTGACAGTTATAGATTAACTATACTATACTATACTATACTATACTATACTATACTATGGAAGCATGTCTGTTGTCCCGCAAAGAACCAATAAGGGGGGGGTATGGTATCAAAGAACCAATAAGGGGGGGGGGGGGGGGGATGGTATCAAAGAACCAATAAGGGGGGGATGGTATCAAAGAACCAATAAGGGGGGGGATGGTATCAAAGAACCAATAAGGGGGGGTGGGGGGGGGGGGTGGTATCAAAGAACCAATAAGGGGGGCGGGATGGTATCAAAGAACCAATAAGGGGGGGGGGATGGTATCAAAGAACCAATAAGGGGGGGGGGGATGGTATCAAAGAACCAATAAGGGGGGGGATGGTATCAAAGAACCAATAAGGGGGGGGGTGGTATCAAAGAACCAATAAGGGGGGGGGGGGTATCAAAGAACCAATAAGGGGGGGTATGGTATCAAAGAACCAATAAGGGGGGGGATGGTATCAAAGAACCAATAAGGGGGGGGGATGGTATCAAAGAACCAATAAGGGGGGGGATGGTATCAAAGAACCAACAAGGGGGGGATGGTATCAAAGAACCAATAAGGGGGGGGGGGTGGTATCAAAGAACCAATAAGGGGGGGTATGGTATCAAAGAACCAATAAGGGGGGGATGGTATCAAAGAACCAATAAGGGGGGATGGTATCAAAGAACCAATAAGGGGGGGATGGTATCAAAGAACCAATAAGGGGGGATGGTATCAAAGAACCAATAAGGGGGGGGATGGTATCAAAGAACCAATAAGGGGGGGATGGTATCAAAGAACCAATAAGGGGGGGGATGGTATCAAAGAACCAATAAGGGGGGATGGTATCAAAGAACCAATAAGGGGGGTATCAAAGAACCAATAAGGGGGGATGGTATCAAAGAACCAATAACGGGGGGGGGGGTGGTATCAAAGAACCAATAGGGGGGGGGGGTATCAAAGAACCAATAAGGGGGGGGGGGGGGTATCAAATAACCAATAAGGGGGGGGGGGTGGTATCAAAGAACCAATAAGGGGGGGGGGGGGTATCAAAGAACCAATAAGGGGGGATGGTATCAAAGAACCAATAAGGGGGGGGGTGGTATCAAAGAACCAATAAGGGGGGGGGGGGGTATCAAAGAACCAATAAGGGGGGATGGTATCAAAGAACCAATAACGGGGGGGGGGGGTGGTATCAAAGAACCAATAAGGGGGGGGGGGGGGGTATCAAAGAACCAATAAGGGGGGATGGTATCAAAGAACCAATAAGGGGGGGGGATGGTATCAAAGAACTTTCACTTAAGACACAAATGTTTATTTTAACCACGACAATTCTTCTCCATCCATTAAAACGTGTTCTCGTCCCTTCACAACACGAGTGACAACGACAGCATTCTCAGCTGTGCTGTAAAACACACACGGTCACACGTACGTAACAAATCAACTCTTCTCACGTGACAAAATCATGAATAAAACCAAGCTAACAAAATTATCCAGCACTAAACTAACAAAATTATCCAGCACCAAACTAATAAAATGAGGCGTCACCAAACTAACAAAATTATCCAGCACTAAACTAACAAAATTATCCGCCACTAAAGCAACAAATAAGACTGGCACCATGCTAAATATATTTTGGGATTGTATGTAGATAAGATAAGTTCTTTAAAAAAATATTGATTTATATCCTTCTATTTGTGCTGGTCACTTGATAACACAGCAATTTTTGTTTTCTATAAGACTCTCAGGAAGGAGGGGGAGTATGGCGTTTGATACACGCACACGCACACGCACTACGATGGACGTAAATGATGACATAGTAAGCACACGTTACTGTGTTTGTCTGTAAACATGTAGAATGACGTACACGTTTTAATAAAGCTAGCCTGAGTTCCAGTCCGTTCCCACGACAACGACAATGGAGTAGAAAAAAACACAAACAGATCTGGAACCAGGCAAGACCACCGCTAGAGAGGAAACTATAAATACAAACTGGAGGGTTGTGAAGAATGGACCAGACCAAGGGAAGGGAAGAGGCAACCACACCACAAGGAGGTTGATATTGAGATTGACACCCCCCTGGTGGTACCTGAGTGTCACTGCGGCTTTCTGGGTCGCCCTCTGATGACCTCATCGTGTTACTAGGTTGTATTCATTAGTCACCGTAGCAAAAACGTTTAGCAACGGAAATAATTTTTGCAACGAAAACGAGGATTTCTATTGGACAGCTAGGTTCCTTTCCCGTTTCGTTCTGTTTGGTTCTGTTTGGTTCTTAGCAGGGGTTGGAACCAGTTCAAGGAACAGAAACGAAAACCGGAAAATAACACATTTATTTGAGAGACAGAATCAGAACCGAGAACGAAAGTGATCTATATGGTTCCAGAACAGAACCATTATTTTAAAATCATGGGAACCGGTTAATAATGTTATTTTTTTAAAGTTCCAGACATTTTTTTCCTAGTCCAACAAAAATCGCCACAAAGCGTCTATGCAAACCCGTCACTCTGTTACTCAGAAACTTATGCCAGTGTCTGCCTGTCACTCGGAAATCTTTGCCAGTGTGTGTGTAGGCTACCTGACCTGACGTTACAAGCGTGATTCAGAAAGTAGGGAGAGAGATATTTAATTAGAGAAGAATTGATTCACTTTTTTTCAATGCTAGTTAAGGATACTCTAGTTGTCACATTTCACATTGGATTCATTAACTACAAAAAAAAGGTAAGACGTGTTTTAAATTCTGGTGCTGCTCTGCACACACAAGCTTGTTAGCTAGCGAGTTAGCGTTAGTTAACGTTAAGCCCACGCTCGGGAAGTTTAAAGACATTCAAAGTTCCTCCATAGATATAATTCTGTGGACCTAATTCAGTTAATGTCATAAGATGCCCAGCGCTTCATGCCAAGCCTCCTCCACCCTCCCTCGCTCTCTCCCCACCTGTAAAAATTCCAGTCGCATCTTGCGCCCAGACACTTGTCTGTCCATAGTGAGTGGCTGTGTGTTGTTTCATTATGATTAAACCTTGCTTTTACGGCAAAAGACAATTGGCTCTTAAATGACTTTCCTATAACGATTAAATAGCTTACTTGCTCCATAGCAAGCTGCTCTATCCACACTGATTAGTGAAGTAATTTAATATTGAGCAACATTTCAGAGGTTTTAAAAAGGGGATAGACAGGAACGATATAAACCAGTACTTTTTTGTTGTTGTTGTTGTTGTTGTTGTTGTTGTTGCTGTTGTTGTTGTTGTTGTTGTTGTTGGTTCAAAACTTTGCTGGTCAGGAAAACAGGGAAACGGACCCCCCAAAAAATAATATAGTTCTGAAACTAAATCATTTTGGTTCCAACCCCTGGTTCCTAGTGAATACATCCTTGATGTTATAGCTGTGCCTCTCTGCTCTTTGGTTCTCAGATTTAAAATGGCCAATAATCAGGTATTTAAATAACAGACTACAGTACAGGTATATAAAGAAAAATAACAAATATCTGATTGTTGAGAGCTTTAAATTAGTATACATGAGTTCTCTCTCTAACACTATTACACCATGTTTATCTCTCTCTCTCTCTTTAAAATGTCTCTCTCTTTTATATTTTGCTCCTCGACAAGAGTCACTAGAGACTCAAAGCCACAAGAGCGTAGAACACATTTCAAACAAACGATAACACTTATTTCCCCTTTGACTATGTAACAAATGATTTAAAAGTATGACATGAATTGAATGAAAAGCTTGTCAATGAGACATCGAGTCAGGCCATCTCATCTCAACCCTCTCAGACCATGCTGGTAGTGAGCTACAGATGCAGCAAAGGGCTTCGTCATTTCAACAGGTGTTCCATACAAGTCATTCTAGTTCAATATTGCCATCTTGTAGCACATGTGAACAGATAGCAGAAGTCTCAATAAATAGATGTTTACAGCAAAGTGCATCATGGAAGACCAGTAGAAAAATACCTCTGAATTATCAATCAGTTACAGTTCTCTGCAGAAACACATTTTTTTGGGGGGGGGGGATTTTTTGTTGTTGTTGATTTAATAAAATGTGAAAACTTTGTGAGAGCAATATTTTATATCAATAATAAACAACGTTTCTTTAATTCATTAGTTAAGATGTAATAGATATTTAGAAAACATGAAGACGACATCGGGGTATATCCCAAATGGCAACCCATTCCCTATGTAGTGCACTACCGTTGACCAGGGCCCTAGTCCCTATGTAGTGCACTACTGTTGACCAAAGCTCTATTCCCTATGTAGTGCACTACTGTTGACCAGGGCCCTAGTCCCTATGTAGTGCACTACTGTTGACCAAAGCTCTATTCCCTATGTAGTGCACTACCGTTGACCAGGGCCCTAGTCCCTATGTAGTGCACTACTGTTGACCAAAGCTCTATTCCCTATGTAGTGCACTACTGTTGACCAGGGCCCTAGTCCCTATGTAGTGCACTACTGTTGACCAAAGCTCTATTCCCTATGTAGTGCACTACTGTTGACCAGGGCCCTAGTCCCTATGTAGTGCACTACTGTTGACCAAAGCTCTATTCCCTATGTAGTGCACTACTGTTGACCAGGGCCCTAGTCCCTATGTAGTGCACTACTGTTGACCAAAGCTCTATTCCCTATGTAGTGCACTACTGTTGACCAGGGCCCTAGTCCCTATGTAGTGCACTACTGTTGACCAAAGCTCTATTCCCTATGTAGTGCACTACCGTTGACCAGGGCCCTAGTCCCTATGTAGTGCACTACTGTTGACCAAAGCTCTATTCCCTATGTAGTGCACTACCGTTGACCAG